>NC_136071.1:684954181-685127427 GCF_964261635.1 Lissotriton helveticus | reverse complement strand
TACCCACTTTCTATCTTCCCTCTCATCCTCAAAGGAGGAGGAGAGACTTCATCACCTGGACCCCGAGAGGGCGCTCAGCTTCTACTTCTACTTCTACAGAACCAAGGACTTCAGGTTGGACGATCAACTCTTTATGAATGGCAAGGCTCTCCACAAAGGAAAGCTGTCCAGGTAGATCATCCTGTGTATCGAGATCTGCTACACCGTGGCCAAGGAGGAGCCTCCTAAAGGTACTTGCGCTCATTCTGACGTCATCGGACCATAAGAAGACCATACTGGCGTGCTGACGTCACTTCTACGCATTTTATTCTGTGCCTTTGAGGCAAACAGCTGAACCGATAACATTTATACAAGCATACACAGTATACAAACACAACCAACACTAGAAATTCTTCATCATAGACATTTCCCAGTGCCAAGCACCACATGATTCCAACAATACATCACTTAAGATATACCTTGATTATTTTTCAGTATAAGCAGACAGGCAATGGAGAGGCAGGTGGTCAGTGAGGAATCCACATGCAGATACTGTATCCACCAGAAAAGGCTACCGAAGGTAAGTGACTTGTTTTTTTGATAGATACATCTGGCTGTGGATTCCTCACCTTTTGAATTGAATCGCCAAGCAGTCCCGCCCCGGAGGAGGGTGCCTGCCTGCCTAAACCAAAGCACAGAATGATTAAAATGGCCTTCCCTCCTCACCTCCGAATCCAAGCAATAGTGCTTCGCAAAAGTGTTTAGGGAGCCCCAAGTTGCCTCCTTGCAGATGTCTACCACAGGGACACCTCCAACCAAAGCCGAATAAGACGACTTAGCTCTGGTATGCGGACTCACGTGTGGAGCCATTCCATTGTGATATCCTCGTCGACGTGGGAGAGCTGAGGCGAAAAGTTTTCGTGGGATGCTGCACATTGGGGATAATCAAAAAGGTGAGGAATCCACAGGCAGATACTGTATCCACCAGAAAAAAAACATTACTGAAGGTAAGTAACTTGTTCTTCCGGTCATACAGTTTCTTCTACTCTCCGATCGGCTTGCAGGAACATTTTAGTGTATATACAGATTATTGAAACAGCGCACAATCTAGCACTCTTGAAGTATGAGTAGAGAACTTCCAGTTGAAATTCCAAGGCGATACATTGAATAAGTTCCAGAAAAAGTCCTACTGGACGAAACACGTTGGCTACAACAAAATCCAAGAAGAAAATTAAATGTTTTAATGAAAGAATTAATGAATAAAGATTCTCTTTGATTAAGTCACACATTCTGGGTATCTGCATTTTGCTGTCCAATCACTGGTGTGATTAATCAAGTTGTTACTAACTAAAACGTTGTTGGAGTGTGGGTGCGGAGTCATATTTTCTTTTAACTTGATGAAGATTTTCTCCTGGTTTTGGAGACTAAGATGGCCAGTCCACAATACTCAGGCACCAAAATGTTTTAAATAGCAAGCAGCCTTTGTATGTGTTGTGCCTCAGCCTCCTCTTTTGTAAATCATTCATATTAATGTATCGTACTGCACATTGATCTCTAACACAACTTTTTAAGGCACCATGGACTACAAGCTCAAGGCACTGTAGTCAACAATACTACTCTAATGTCTTGTATTTGATGCTGGTAATCCACTTGTCATGTAACAAATGTCTGCTGTGCATAATGCAAGTGAATAGGCACTGCCTCTTCACCTTGACATCAGAAGTGTAAAGTAGGGAGAAAGATTAAACATCAACCCCAGCACAAGCAATAATCATATTACCACAGTCCAAGGTCACCACAAAATCTCTATGCAGCACACAATACAAAGTGCACAATTCCCTCTCCTAGCCTCCAGAAGTGTGGCATGGGCAAAGAGATGTAAACTCAATAAACGACAGCGCTTCCGGGCAGACATTTCCACTGTGCTAAGGTTACCATGAAAGGCATTAGCGTGGTACTACTATAAAAACAAGATAAAAAGTGTTTTATCTGAAGAATGAACTCTTTGTAGTCCAATGAAAAATGGCCTGGTCAGTTCACTTAGCCTATGTAAATTTCAGGAGTCAGGTGTTCTCTTCTGCTAAAATATTTATATTCCTTTTAGCAAACTGCAGAAAATGTGTTTCATGAAGAAATTGGAAATCGGGAAAGACAAGCAGATAGAAAGAATCTAGACCAAGACAAGAAGAAAACAAGAAACAAGAGAGTTCAAAAGAGTGGAGAAAAAGCAACACCACGTGCAAAAAAAAGAAAGAAAGACGAGGAGCAGAAACAAGCAATTTTTCCTAAAAGTGAACATTTTGGAAAATTAAAACATGTGAGTGTGAACATTTTTAAAGGCCATGAAGGTAATACCTTGCTAGCAGCTTTTGGTTTCCCCTTTAAACCTGTCTGTTTATCATTTTTAGTGACGTTTAGAGCTAAACATTTAGTGCCTGATGACAGTGGTATTAATTTACTGAACCTTGTTACCCAACGGAGAGTGAGTAGAATAGTTAGAGGCTAAAGCAGATCTTCCCTATAGTTAACTGAACCATGTAATTAGCTTGGAGAATCATAAGCTTGAATAAGCTAAGGGCCTACCTGCACCTGACAGTGAATCTTTGTTCAATATTACTAAAACCAGCATCACCCCTTCACTGTCCCTCATGGAGAATTCTTCCTCATAATACTTACTCCATTCCTGTGTATTGCTGTTGTATGGTGTTTAGGGATTTATTTTATTTATTTCTTAATTCTTTCTCCGCCTTATTAGTATTTCTTCCCCATGGTGGTGCCACCTACAAATCCATAACTCAGTGAGTGTTGCTGTCTCATTTGGCTATTCCTAATTGCCATGTATAAATTCATTTAAAATGGATACACGTCTGCCTGGAAATTCCTCACCTTTTGAATCACCCTGGGTGCCTGACTGGATCCTAAAAACTGGCAACAGCAAACATTTTTACACCTGTATGTTGATGCTTAGTTCCTTCCTTATAAATTACCAGAGTTATATAGATATAACCCTGACGTAAGTTCCAATTTTTCTGTATCCTTCAGTGCAGACTCAGAATGGATTTCCATGGAAGGTTTTCTCCCAAAAATGCCTTTGCTGTATGAGGCGTAATATCTCCACACTGGTAATCTGATAGACTTTTATCCCCCCAGAAGGATAGCTTGAGGGGTGTTAAACACTTCTGTCCATCCAAGTGGGGGTCAGAAAGCGCACCAGACATCAGGAAAAAGTGAGAGACTGAATGGGGTGTGGGGCTTACCCATCCTGGCACTGCACTTCATTTCCACCAGGGCAACAGACAATCTTTCTACTGTCCGGAGGAGACCGCTTGGTGGGGTGAGCCCCTATCTGCTGGCAAACACTTATTTCAAAGCTACATGTTAAAAAATGCACATTTTCTCTTGGTTGGCATGGGATGGCTTAAGTATTTTGATTGTAGGGTCTCAGAGGTGGAGGGAGGGGAAGATTGAAAACTAATCCCCCATTCTGCCCGGTTGACAGACTACTGGACCTGTAGGGGTGGAACTATTGCACAATGCTGACATGAACCGGTCCCCCTTCTTAACCCCATTCTATTTTATTTTTCAACTGAACCCTAGTGTCTAGAAGACTTTCTGCTAACCTTGGGGGTGGATGGGGGAGGTCAGATTGGTGGAAACCCCCACCCGTCACCTTCACGAAGTGGCCTGAGAGACTGCTTTCCCCCCCTCCAGAAGGGTAGCATTTGGCTATGCTTAGTGGGCCTCTCTTCCCCCTTACCCCTCCACTTGATGCCAATTCTGGTAGCTTGTGGGTTGAACCCTGCTCAGGGACCATCCTCCTGTGGGAAAGTACCATTGGAAAAGAACAATCTGAAAGAGACTATTAGTTATAGATTCCTTACCTTACGATTACCCCCAGGCATCAGACTGAATCCGGAGAATTTTTTCCTTAGCAGTACCCCTGCACGTCGGTAGGTGGTGTCGGTCGACTCGGCCTCTGTTGTCGTGTTCGCCGAGATGACGTCACGGTGCCTACTTAGATGCCGCCCCTGCCCGATGACGTCCGTTCTTTCTTTTTCCATGCCAGCCTAGCGCAGATCCAGACAGAGCTTGCCCCTTAGTCACTTTTTGACAAAACTTTTGTCAACTTTTTTTTGGAGTCTTTGAATCCTGGTGCGTTAGGGATGTCCCATCGTTGGACCGGCTTCAAGCCCTGCGAGATCTGTCACAAACTGATGTCTGTGACGGACCCGCACCTCTAGTGCCTCTGGTGCCTGAGCGCAACCACGACCCTAAGTCGTGCTCCGACTGTCGGGTCGTGATTCCAAAGTATTTGCGTGAGCGGTACGAAAGCTTTTTAGGTGTAGCAGTTGGCTCCACGTCGCTCCCAGTCTCGAGGGTAAGGGCTTGAGACCGGTTGTGGAGCTACCATATCTCGTCCAAGTCTTCGCACTCCTCTGGTAAGTCAAAGAAGAAGGTGAAAAAGCACCGCAATTCTTCGCTTTCTCCCCGTAGGTCGCGGCTCCCGCCCTACCATAGCAACCTGCTTTGGTTTTTGGAAGAGAGAGCAGAAACATGCTCTCTCTTCTAAAAACCAAAGCCTATTGCTTTTCTACATGGGGAGCAGCATGTTAGCTGCTCCCTATGTTGAAAAGCGATGCCGGCTCCTGCAGGATGCGGGGAGCCGGCAGGGACCGTGGGGGTCTTGGGGATCCCCCACAGTCCCCAACGGAGAGGGCCAGGCCCCGGGGGATGGGGTCCCCGGGGCCAGAAGAGGCCTGAGGAGGGGGGCTATGCAGCCTCCCTCCTTAAAAATATTTTTGAAATGTGGCCATGCCCCGGGGGATGAGGTCCCCGGGGCCTGGAATTAGCCACGGGAGGGGGCCACGCGGCCCCTTACCCATTAAAAAAAAAAAATAATAATAATATTTGGGGGTCAGGCCCTGGGGGATGGACCCCAGGGCCCCCAAAAAAGAAGGGGGGCTGCACAGCCACCCTTCTTAAATTTTTTTTTTACAAAAAAACGAGATCAGGGAGGAGGCCACGCCCCCTCCCTGCACCACTCTGCAAACTCGCCCCTGACGCATTTCCAGAGGGGTAAGTAATTCCCCTTGAATACTGGAGGTCCCCGGAGGCCTAGTAGCCCACCAGGAACCTCCAGTATGCGCCAGTGGGCTGCGTTGCAGAGAGGTGTAATGAGGCCCGCTCTTTTTTTACACCGCTCTGCAACACAGCCACCTGGCGCATAGTGTCGGTTCCTGGTGGGCTAGTTGGCCCCCAGGGACCCCCAGTATTCAAGGGGACTTAATCCCCCAATTTAGAATGCGCCACAGGGCGTGTTTCCACACATCACCTCAGGCCCATCTCCCTTCCTTCACTTTTGAGCAAAATAGTCCTCTAAAATCAGCCGAAGTACGAATTCCGATTAACTCACCTGTTATTAGGTGAGACCTCAGTGCTGCATCTTTCAGCCCACTACTGATCCTGAAAAGTAATTCTAACCATACTTACAGTAACTTGAATTTCCTCCCATAGGCTAACATTGACTGGTTTCACTTGGAAATTCTTCTAAGTGTGGAGTTTTGGAGCTTAAAAAATTCCTCTAAAGTCAGCCGAACTACGAATTCTGATTTACTCACCTGTTATCAGGAGATACCTCAGTGCTGCATCTTTCAGCCCAGTACTGATCCTGAAAAGTAATTTTAACCGTACTTACCAGTAACTTGAATTTCCATCCATAGGATATCATTGCCTGATATATAAAATATATATAAATTAAAAAATATATAAAATACAAAAAAAAATACAATTTCAATTTTTTCAAAAACATTTTTTTTCAATTTATATTAAAAATATGTAATGTAATTTAAAAAATAAAATATCTAAAAATAAATACTTTAACACAATGTAGTAAATCAGTATAAAAAAAATATAACAAATAATACATTTAAAAATTATCATTTACAAAACCTTTGAAATTCACTGAAAAAACCATAAGTTTCAGCCACGTTATAGTTAAAAATTAGCATTTAAAAAACCTTAGAAATTCACTGGAAAAACCATAGGTTTCAGCCACGTTATAGTTAGGAATTAGCATTTAAAAAACCTTAGAAATTCACTGAAAAAACCATAGGTTTCACACATGTTATAGTTAGCTGGACATTTCACTCATACAAAACCATTGAAATTCCCCCGTTATATGCACTGCTGATGATGTCACATATTACATCACTGATTACATTTCAAATGACATCACTGATGACATCATCCTTGTGAAAGAGTGGCAGACCTCCTCTCACCGTAATATAACCTTTGATACACACATTCAAAAATAGAAGCTAAAAATTTTTTAAAAATTGAGATGCCAATACCAGTTACAACAACCTATTCAGTATTTCCAACCTCTACATACACATACACTCATTCACCAACAGTTCTATATAGTCACTAATACATGTACTCACTCATCATATGTACTCATACACCTATACATCCTGTTATACACCGATACTCATCCATAGTTACTCACTCACATACTCACACATGCAAATAAACTATCAAACATCCATTTACTTGCATATACAGCTATACACATGCCACTACACTTACTTCTACAGAAACGTACACATACTTACTCTCTAAAACAATCACTTATAGAAACACACATTTATACAGGAAATCTTCCAATCTCTCACTCTCACATATACTCACTTATGTACATCAATACTCACATATACTAGTTTAAAACATATGTAGTTACTCATAACGATACTATTGAGACAGTCATTCACTCATTAACACACCCATACACACTCATCCACCCATACAGTCCTGCACACATGCTGTCTTCAAAACACATACAAACAGTGAGTCAGTCATTCATGCATCTGTGTGCGAAGTAATACCCCCACCAAACCATACAGACACTCATGCTGATACTCAAAAAACCAACTAATAACCCATATAGACACTCATGTAGCTACTCACCAACCCAAGCAGCCACATATACACAAAGTGAGACACTGATACAGATATTTACATATTTAAACATTACTCGCTAATACATGTATTCACTAAGATACACTTAATAAGTCAGTTATATAATCAATTTCACAAAAAAAATCCATTTAGACACTTATTTACCCATTTATTCTTCCATCGACCTTTAGATATACATATATAAAAAACATTTATTTTTCAGAAAGACACACATTCACTGGATGATGTCATCAGTGATGTCACTGACCATGTCATGAGTGATGTAATATGTGACGTCATCAGCAGTGCATTGCGGGCGCGCAAGTTATAGTTAGCTGAACTAACTATAACGGGGGAATTTCAATGGTTTTGTATGAGTGAAATGTCCAGCTAACTATAACGTGTGAAACCTATGGTTTTTTCAGTATATATATATATATATATATATATATATATATATATATATATATATATATATATATATATATATATATATATATATATATATGTGTGTATATATATATATATATATGTGTGTGTGTGTATATATGTATGTATATATATATATATATATATATATATACAAACACACACACACACATACATATACACACACACATACATATAGGACCATATCTTGCAAGTGCCACAAGATATCGGAAATATCCAACCCAGTGACTCATCAGAATTCAACATCTTAAAAGATTGCTTTCTGCTGGTACACAATATGCGATAAATATTTATGTGGACAACACAGAACATAGCAATGGACTGACTAGCTCTTAAAACATGTCTGAGTCACGTTGTGTAGCCGTGGAAAAGAAAGACTACAGGAATATGTCTAAACCATATGTTGTCTATGTCTATACCTGCGTATTTTGCACATTGTCACTTTGCACCAGTCACTTTAAAAGTATCACCAATTAACGTAGCATTTGTCATGTGAGCAAGCTCACGAGAGCCGAAACACGTAATGCTTGTCAGAAAAATAAACTGATCTTTGCACATATACCGTGGTCTGTACCCATTTTTGATTGCGGTAGAAGAAACTGCAGCAGGAACGGAATCCGAGGCGCATATATATATATATATATATATATATATATATATATCGATATATCGATATATATATATATATATATATATATCGATATATATAGATATATATAGATATATATATATATAGATATATAGAGATATATATATATATATATATATATATATATATATATATATATATATATATATATATATATATAGAGATATAGATATATATATATATATATATATATATATATATATATATAGATATATATGTATATATAGATATATATAGATATAGAGATATATATATAGATATATATATATATATATATAGATATATATATATATATTCACATTTCAGTTCTTGCCTTCACACTGAGGAAGGTAACAGCCGAAACGCGTTTGTTTGCAAAACTTTCATTAAAATTAAGGAATTCATCCCGTGAATGCCGATTCCTTTTTGAGATAAATAACAGAGGGGAAATATTTACTGTGGGCTCACCCCCATGCTATCAGGCACCCGTACAAGAGTGCCCAGGAAAAGATGGTTCGGAGCAGTGTGTGTGTGTGTGTGTGTGTATATATATATATTTATTTTTTATTCCACAAATGACGCTGCACTCCAGATTAGGTTACCAACTCGACCAACGCGTTTCAGCCTGACTGGCCTTTGTCACGGTCAGTGAGTCCCTCTTTACTTTCACTATATATACCCATATCTGCCACAATGAGGCATTATGGGACTTGTAGTGATAAAGGTGAATTTAAAAGAAAAAACTTTATGCAATTTAAACATTTTCACAATAGGACATAGTGTGAGTGACTTGGTTTCGATGATTACATTGTATATTCATGTAACTTTGTTAGCATTCATTTAGTTGTAATGCAATGTTCATTATTCATGGTTTGTCGCGCTTGGTAAAGGTGTTTAGTACACTGTTAATTCAATTGCGCATTCCTGTCTCTGATGGTTTCAACCGTTTCAAGTACTGGAACGGTTGAAACCATCAGAGACAGTAATGCGCATTGAATTAACAGTGTACTAAACACCTTTACCAAGCGCGACAAACCATGAATAATGAATATTGCGTTACAACTAAATGAATGCGAACGGCATATATTGGGTGAGCCTATCCACAAAGCAACCTTACAATACCTTACGTGGAAGGTAGCTTTCCTGATGGCTATCACCTCAGCTCGTAGGGTGAGTGAAATACAGGCCCTCTGTTCAAAAGAACCCTACCTGGTCTTCCATCTCAATAGAGTGGTCCTCAGAACGCATCCTTCCTTCCAAAGGTGGTGTCCGATTTTCATGTAAATCAAACCATTTCTCTTCCGACCTTATTTCCTAATACCTCCACTCCAGCTGAGAGGGCTCTACACTCATTAGATAGGGTTTTGAAGTTTTATCTTGACAGGTCTCTGTCATTGAGAAAGTGTGAGGGGGACGGGCGGAAAAAGAAGCTAGGAGGTCTTATGCGTGGATCTATTTTGGCGTGTTTATTTAAATTCTGTGCACAACAAAATTGGTAGAGTATATTGCCGTCTTCTAAGCGTAGGTTTCTGGGATGGTGGATGATTTCCTCTGGCGATATCGTCTTCTTTTCTAGGCGGGTGTTGGTGTCGTTCCCCCGGGTAGCATGAAGAGAGAAGAAACAGAGTCGGTAAGTATGGCTGTTATGGGCCTCTATAAAGGAGTACCACCACCAAGAGGTTTTTATTAAGGAGATTACCAGGTGCACTAGGATTGGACGTGTGCAAGGATAGGAGCAAGAAGAGGGCTCAAAGAATATAAGCGAAGAAGGTCTTAAACATTCCCTTACTTCAGGACATAACCCTACAGGTGATTAACAGAATGTGATAACGGCCTTCCTTTTACCCGATAAGCGAAGCAAGGCAACCAATTAGGCGTGTGGAGCGAGAGGCTTTGAGGGTTTTAAAGAAAACGGCAGCCCACAGTCGCAGACACTAGTCTGGACCTCGGTACATTTACACGGTCGGAGCTTTGGATACCATGTGGTCGGAGCTTTGGATACCATGTGCACCCGCTCCCCTCTCCAAGACGGAAAAAGGAAGAACAAAGAAAGAGACAGCAAAATTGCCACAAACCCACACAAATCCCCGTGCCCCAATCTTTACCTGTAATGTCACCCCAGCCTCCCTCCAACCCCCTCGCCCGATTCACGCACCGTGAAAGCCGTAACTCTCCAGAGTTACGGCGGCACTTGGGCGTCCTCCGGGAGTGTCCACTGATCTTCAGACCAGGTCTTAGCCTCTCCTTCGGCAGCGTCTTCTTTGTCTGCTTCGGTGGGGCCGTTGTCCTCTGGTTGGTCCTCGTTACCGCTGGTCCACGTCTGGTTTTGCGCGTACTCCTCCTGTGTGCTGGCGTCTACCGGGTTCTGTTCTTCGGCTGTCAGATCCGCCCTCCTAATGGCCCCAATCGTGTCCCATTGGTTGTGGCTCTCCCCTGGGCGTTCCTGTAGGGAAGAGGACTCCGAGTTAGTTAACCCTCTATGGTCCCGGCCAAGGGACGGCAGTTCTCGGGTAAGACTCCGGCGGGGGCTGGTTACTGGTGTAAAGGCAGGCTCCTCCTCACATCAAGCCTGATCACCTATTTATTAATTATGGTTTTATCAGGACAGGTTTCCCAGCATCAAAGAGGTCCATCTCCAGATGGATAGTCTAATGCATCAAATTGGCTTACCAGTTAGCGTAGAAGCCTCTTTTGACTGCTCCCAAAGCTCATTTCACGAGAGGAAAAGCGGCTACTACTGCTTTTCTCAATAATGTACCGCTCTCCGAGATCTCTAAAGCAGTCACTTGGAGATCAGTGCATACATTTACAAGACACTACTGTCTTGACTCCGATACTAGAGCGGACACCCAAGTAGGCCAAACCTCCTTGATGAATCTGTTCAACAGCTGATTTTTTCGGTTGTTGTTAATTGGGTCACTTTGTTTCTCATTTGCCCGCAGGTTGATGATGGGCTTGCTATTCTATTCAGTCCTTATGACTACTGATGAGGATCCCCTGGAAGAGAAGGATAAGTTACTTACCTGTAATCCTAGTTCTCTTCCAGGAGTATCCTCATCAAGTCATAAGCAACCCACCCGCCTCCCCAGGCAAATTAGATTATTTCATGGTTAAATGTTATCTTGGTACCCTGATCTTCAGGGTTATGCAAATAACAACTGACCTAACTGTCACCCCTGAGGCATGATGGGAAGCTAGGGGTCATGCCTGCCTTAAAGGCACAGTGCCAGTTTTATGGGCAAATGCTTTCATTTTCTATGTTATTGGTTTACAATGTAGCCTGTAGGCTAACAATGTCTGCTTTTAGTTTGCAGTTTCCTCATGAGGTTTACTCATTAAAAACAGAGTTCAAGTGCAACTTGCCCTCATGAGTTTTTATACATATATTATGTATTTATGCAAAAGCAGTTTGTGTTTTATTACATTGTTTAGCCTCCTAGAAAGGAGCTGCATTGGTATGAGACAAAATTATACACGTGTGTGTGTGTGTGTGTGTATATATATATATGTATATGTATATATATATATATATATGTATATGTATATGTGTATATATATATATATATATATATATATATATATATATATATATATATATATATATACACACACTTTTTTTTTTAAATATAATTTGTATTATTTCCGGTGTCCCCGCACGTGGGCGGGGTATATTCAATGCTTATGACTTTGATGAGAATACCCCTGGAAGAGAACTATGATTACAGGTAAGTAACTTATCCATGTGATCCAGCAGACCCCTCTATGCCGGCTTCGTAGAGTCTTTGTATTAGAGTGTCTTGGTAAATCGTGTCAAAGGCAGCCGAAAGGTCCATGTGAAGTAGTGCAGCAACCCTGTTGCAATCAACTGTGTTTTTCATATCATTCCAGATGGCAACTAAGGCAGATTCTTTGCCTTTTCCTGGTCGGAATCCCATTGGGAAGTCTGAAATTGATGGCATTATCTACAATAAATTGTGACATCTAGGGGAATGCTGCTCTTTCTAGCAGTTTCCCCAGGAAAGGTCCATTTGTAACTGGTCTGTAGTTATTTAATAGAATACTTTATTTACACATTTTGCATTTTGATTCTTTCAGAATAGTATCTTTTCCTCCCTTTTTTGATAGCTGACTTGTATAATCTGTTAATTTTCCTGTAGGCAAAGTTTGTCTAGATTGGTGTTTGTTTTGAGCCAGGCACGTTTCAGCTTTTATCTCTGTATTTCTCCAAGATGGTTGTTTTCTTTTGTTCTATTGTCTTTTTTAGTGGTTTTAGGATTTCAAAAGCTTCCTGTAGCCACTCATATAGTTTTTGAACAAAATGTATTGTGTCTAAATCTGTACTGGATGTTAATTGGGTTTCTAAGTGTTCCAAATTGAGTTTGTTCCACCGTCTCTAGGTGGATGCACATAAGGTGGTTTCAGGTGTGTTGCTTTGTGGTGTTTAATGTTGGAAAGTAAGCAAGTGGTGGTCTGACCATGTGACTGGAGTAACTGTTTGGAAGGTAACTTGTTCTGTACTAGCAAAAATGACATCTAGGATGTGTCCAGCGATGTGTGTGGTTTTGTGGACAATCGGATGCAGGTTCAGTGTGCCTAGGCTAGTGATTATATTTTTTCGGGTTGGGACATATTCGGTTTGTCAAAACAAATGTTGAGGTCACCCAGAATGCATAGTTTGGAGTGTAGTGTTAGGAGGTTTGAAACCATGTCCAGAAGTGTGTCTCGGAATGCCGCATTGCGTGGTGGAGGTCTGTAAAGGAGCAGGATGTTGCAGGAGGAAGATGATGCAGGATTGCATCTGGTGAAATGGAGCCTCAAAATCTTTTATAGAGACGTCGTCAGATTTAGTGATATGTAATGTTTGTCTGAACACAACAACTAGGCCGCCACCTCTTTTACCCATACAATTTTGGGTGACAGTTTGATAGCCTAGATGAACGGGTTCATGCAGTACTGGAGCCATATCCTCTCCCAACCATGATTCAGTTATGAATAATATGTCTGGTTTCGCCTCCGTGAGAAGGTCGAAGATGTGAAGTTTGTTTTTAGAGAGGGATCGAGCATTTATTAGTAGATAGTTTAGAGAACGTGCTTTGACGATAGTGTGACTTTGTTTTCAGGCCCCTTTTGACGCTTTGTGACTGGAACAGTGTGCGATGCCTTCGGGCTTTAAAACGTGTACCTCCTGTTCGCTGCAAATGTCCACGACTGACCCACATCTTATCTGTATGTGGTGTTTGGGTGGACACCACGACTCGACGGATTGCGACGCCTGCCAACACCTCAAGCCGAAGTCCCGGCGGGAGCGCAGTACGCAGCTCCTTTCGGCTCGCTTGTCCCGGTCGGAGTGGTCTCGCCTTCCGGCCTCCTCTTCGCCGGCAGGCCCCTCTGGTTTCCAGTTGCGGCATCGGTCGCCGTCTGGGGCCCGGAGAAGTCGTTCGCCCCTTATGGGGAAGTCACGGCGCATGTCACCAAAGTCCTCGACCTCCCTGCCATCTGTTGTAGGGGGCACTAGTTCCCGGAGCCCTCCGGACGTACGCCCTTGGGAGTCGCCCTCCCCTATCTGCCTTTACCGGGCGCGGGGCGACTCGGACCCCGAAGGCTTATGCCGCGGCCCTGCAGGCCTTCCTTGGGTCCTCTCCTGTCCCTGGGGCGTCCTCGGGGCCTCCGCTTCATACAGGGTCCCCGACGGACTCGCCGGTGGGTTCGCCCTAGGCACCACATAAGCCCTCGCCCTCCAGGGACGAAGTAGATGTGGCGTTGTCCAGGTGCGTCCCGGCTGGGTCGCCCTCTACGACCCATAGTACCCCTGCTGCTCTTCATAGTCCCATGGGGCTCCCTGTGGTGTCGCAGGTGGTTGCTGGTGCTCAAAGCCTTGCTTCGAGCACACCTCGGCCTTCCAGGCAGGCGGCTTCCTGTCCGGAGCCGGGATCTGCGCCGTAAACTCTCCTCTCCGACTCCGCTTCTTACTTCGGAGTTGGAGCCTGTTGTAGTGCAGGCTGAGTCGGCGCCGGTGCTTCGCCGAAGGCTTACCTCCCCGGCGCCATCCCCTTTTTCGGAAGCGGAGCTCTTCGTGGTGGACGTGGAGTTGGCGCCGGCTGGGGCTGACTCAACGCCAGATGGAGCTGAGTCAGTGCCGGACGAGGCAGGGTCGGTGCCGACCGAAGTCGTTTTGGCACCGCATCGATGCCGGGTTGTTGACGTTTCTCCGGAAGCTTCTGGAGAGAGTTCGACGTCCAGCGACTACGGATCTATCTTGGTCTGTGCCCCCCTTAGAATTTGTGGACCCGGCAGGATCGCCGCCTCCTCAGGAGCCCCATCAGGACCCCCATTCGTTAATGGGGCTCCCTTCCTTCGGGCATTGGTCGCAACCTCAGTGTCTTGGAAGACTTAGTTTACAGCCCTCACCAACCGATGAGTTGCTGTCCCCTCCTCGGAAGGCTACCGAGGCCGGTGCGGCGTTTCTTAGAGCAGTCCCCTTGGCCACTTGTGTTCTAAACATGCAGCCCCCTTCGGTCCCCTCTGCTTGATGTCCTTCACCATGGGTCAGGGAATGTGGAGCCACTTCTGCCCTTTGAAGCTCCTCTTTATGACGCCCTTTTGGACACCTGGGCTCGGCCAGATTCCGATGATCCGGTGGCTCGTTATGTCTTGCACGGCCTCTGTACTGCTCACATGATCCAGTTTGCTTATTTGTTCACCCAGACATGTAGGGGTTTGTTTTGCAAACTGCCTTCTCTTCCTTGCCTCAGTTAATGCTTCCTCCCTCCCGGGAGTCCAGATGGCTTGAGTCGTGGGGTCGTAACATCTTCGCCTCCACTAGTGCTGCCCTTCGGTCACTGAATACAGTGTGTGTCCTGGCTCTGGCTACCTCTGCCCTGTGGGAATCTGCAGAGTCTCTGCTTCCCCCACCTCTGAAGGTGCTCGTGTTGACCTCCTTCATCTTCTCCGGGATGGATGTGACCTTGCTGAATTTACGATATATATATAGATATATATATATATATATATATATATATATATATATATATATATATATAATAATATTATACAGGTTGCCCATGGATAACCCCTTCTTCTCCATCTCCAAATATCTTCGCTACTGCAAAGTCTGGCTCGCACTTGTTCTGAAGAGACAGTGTTTATGTTCAGTGCGGTTAAATGCACTTAGTTGCTTTTTCCTGCATCCTCCACAATAAGGGTTCCTTTTGCATCCCACTTCCTGGGGTAGTACTCCTGCTTCACGCTGCTCCTTTCTTGGTGCTCAGATGCTGGACGATGTGCCTCTCTCGGAGGATGTGGTCAAGAACTCTTCACAGCTCCTATTGCACTTTTGTGCCTCTCTTGCCACTCTTTTGGCAAGAGAACCAGGCGGGCTTCTCCACTTGCCTCCTTGCAGTTGCTATTGTTTTTCTTTCAAGGGTGCTCACATAGTTGCGCCCCTTTGGGAATTATCATATGCGGCTGACTCCCTCCAATGCGCTTCTTCCTGTAAACATGGTGCCTTTCATTCGCTGTCATCAGGAGACTCTTCTTCTTCGCCTGCTGCGCCTTCTCCATTGACTAGGGGCTCTTGTCTCTCATATAGTCGTCTTCTTTGAAGATCTGTTAAGCTCTGTTTCAGGCTTTCATTATAGGGGAAGTGCCAGTCTTTTCATACCTTCATACCTTCTTGCAGTAAATTTCTGTTCTTTTTGTGTTCCGTCTTACTTGGACGGCACAGTTCTACATGGTAATAACAGTCTTTTTTTGTCTGTTGAGATATTCTTTCCTTATTGCTCGCACTTTAGGAAAGGTCTACGCTTCCCTTTGCCGGGTTCTTGCTCACTGCCTTGTTCCACTTTTGCTTTTCGCTTGTATGTAGACGGTGTCTGATACTGTCTTTTACGATGGTGTTTTGCACCATCCCCCTTCTTTATTTCATGGAGTTTTCATCCTTCGCACATTGTTCCCATACTTTCCCAGTTTTTGTTGGTGGCTCCGTGTTGTGCCGCGGAAAGGTTTCTCCAAAGAAAACTGACGTCAGTGCGCCAGGAAGAACTGACGTCACGTACGTGGACGACGTCAGGGCGGGGTCATGTGGCGACATCCCCCATCGCGCAGTGGTGCTGCTGCAAAAAAAATTCCAGATCCAGTCTGACGCCTGGGAATATTCTAAGTTTAAGAATCTGCGGTTAGACAACGTCTCTACCAGATACATCGTTACCGAAGGTAAGTAACTCGTACATTAGCTGTATGAGGATAGCAATTGTGTAGCTGTTTTGTATCGTGTTCCTCTTCCAGCAGACTAAGAAGGCATTTTACTGGGTCTGCATGTGTAGGTGGTGTAGACAGCGGTTAAGAGTGAGTTGGTGTTCTGTGTTATTTTTGTAGTGTAACCTTGTGCAGTAGACATGGAGAAGCAAAGTTGTGATGTGTGGCATGTTGCTTATTTTGTTTGCAGCTCTTTAGGGTGTATGGTGTATGAGTTGTGGGTGGTGGTACTGTAGATTACATTGATATTTTGCACAGCCTTCTGCTCTTGCAGATATTTCGTATTTAATTGTTTTTTAAGGATGTATTGTAATACTTTGGATATGTATTTTAAACTTTTTATATATGACCGCAGTTGAAATAATTTGTAATATGTATTTAGGCTCTTTATGTATGGAATGTCTTTTTATGATTTTCTTTTAAAATCGAATAAAGTATTTTGACTGACTAGGTGGTGGTGGTGCAGCATGTGGGTCATGTAGTAAGGTTCTATATCATCCAGTGGATGAGAGGCGGTTTAAAGAGAGTTGCTGTATATGTGTTAGGTGTGGTGGAAGAGAGAAATCTAGTCATTGAAGTTTGTTCATTTGTGTAGTCTGAAAGGTGGGTGTATGTAGTTTGTGACAAAGTATTATGAGGTGTTGCACTGGGGAGATTTTGTTGTGTTGGTGTGTGTGTTATGTTTTGTTTTTGAGCAGTAGTGACACAAGGTGCTGATGAATTTGTTTTATGAGATGGATTTGTTTGTATAGTATTGGTGTGAGCGGAATTTGTGAGGTAAAGGAGATGGTTATGTATTTGTGAATGGAGTGTATGTTGTGTGTAAGAGGGGATGAAGTAGTTAAGAGTGTGTGTCTTAGATTTGATTGCTCCAAGAGGTAATGTGTGGTGCTGTGGAGTGTAAGTCTTATGTGGTTGTGTTATTGAGGTAGAAAGAAGAGTAGGGTGTTGGTAGGAGAAATGATGGAAGACTGAGTATAGGTTTGTAAGTGACAAAAGGGTGTCTGTTAGGAGTAATTAGACCAGTGAGTGCGTGTCTGGATGGGATATAGTTAAGTATGGTGTGGATTTGGATTGTGTTAGTGATGAGTGGATTGCTTAATGGTATAGGATATAGTTGTGTACTGTTTGTGGGTGATGGTGGAAATGTGTGGTAGCTGGGATAGATGGGTGTATAGGTTTGATTTCTGGAGTTTTGTAGTGGGTGCTGAGACATTGGACTTTGTCTTGTGTTAGTTTGTAGTAATTGAGTAGAGTACATGTGATGTGAGTGTGTTACTCCGGTTGTGAATGGGATAGGTGGGTGTTGGTATATGTAAGTTTTGGCAGCATTGCTGGCCCTGTTCCCAATCAGTCTCGATAAGGCTCAAACAGGCAGCTGCCCTTGTCCTCTCGGCCATTAGCCTTGAGGGCTGAGAAGCCCTGAACCCTGGCCTTAAAAAGCCCTAGTGATCAGGTGACCCCTTCAGCCAATGGGAATCTTATTCCTAACCCTAACTAATCACAGCATTAGCCCCAAGCCCTAGAACCAATAGGATAGCAGCCTCTTACAGCCAATCACAGCCCTAGTCCTAGCATCCCGTCGGGCACAAAACCATAAGCCCTACATCCAATAGAAAGCCTAACCCTAGCCCTAGTCCCAACCTTGGTCCCGGCAGCCAATCATACAAGAAACCTTAAACCCTACGTCCAATAGAAAACCCGTCCTTAGGAACCAATCTGAAACCCTGAAACCCTAAACCTATCTACCAATCAGATCACTAACCCTAAGCCCAACATCAATAGAATCTCTGACCCAGGAACCAATCAGCACCCTCAAATACTAAACCAATGAGAACACTAACCCTAATCCAGTAAAAACACCAGATGCAACCACCAATGAGTGCACTCAAGTAGCATCCAATAGCAGTATATATAAGGTCCCTGCGACCTCAGGTAATGTTTGCTTGCCAGGTGTCTGAAAGCTGCTCCTCAATTCCGAATCTCCTAGGAGACCGCAAGCTCAATCCATACTCTGGAGTTCTGCAGGTAAGGGCCTAACAAACTTTTCCCTCTAACAATACTGTTTGTCCAAAACATTACTCGCTCTCCTTGCCAAGAAACGAGTGTACAAGCTCTTAGAAACACAGCTTAAAATAACTAACAGATTACTGCTCTTTTGGAGCACCGTCTGTTCAGTGTCTGATATATAAGATAACTATTGCTCAGGGGAGAATGGGGAGGGGGTTAATATGGTTTCACTCACTTGGAGGTCTAAGCACAGACCAAGAGAGAAACTAGGAGGGAAAACCAGGTATTCACGGCCAATCCGAAAACACAACGGATCCTGTACTGCAAAGTCCACAATCCAACAGGCAAAATGAAACCGTCATGGGCAAACAAAAATGTTAAACATCTGAAAGAGACACGTTAGTGATAGATTCCTTACCTTAGAATATCCCCAGGCGTCAGACTGGATCCGGAAAGTTTTGCTAGCTGTACCCCTGCGCGTCAGTAGGTGGCATCCTGCGCCTCTGCGTCCATCGCTGGTGTCGTATGCGCCGAGATGACGTCACAGAGACTACTTAGGCGCCACCCATGCGCGCTGACGTCAGTTCTTTCTTTTTCCGCGCCAGCAAGCGCAGATCGGATAGAGCAAGTACCGGAGTCACTTTTTGACTACTCTTTTGAGACTTTTATCTCCCCTTTTTTTCTTCTGGTGCACGTAGGGATGCCTGGCTTTAAGTCCTGTGGGGCATGCCGTCGCAATATGACGGTGGCGGACCCCCATGATGTTTGCCTCTACTGCCTGGAGACCGACCACGGCTCCCGGGCCTGCCGGGACTGTCGAGCTATGGCCCCGAAGGCCTTGTGGGAGTGGCACAGGAAACTGCTGGAGGCCCGGCATTTGTCCTGATGCCGCTCCGAGTCCAGTCACCATTCCCGGGACCACAGTCGCCGCTCCTCAGGCTCCAAGTCTTTGCCCTCGGATTCCGATAAGCGACGACATAAAAAGAAGTCGTAGAAGTGTGTTCGTTCTCCAACGTTCCCCTGTCGGTCCTCGGATGCGGACGAGGGGGACAGGGGTTCTGCCCCTGCGGCTCCCTTGAAGCCTGGGAGTCCCGCGACCTACCTGCCTCACCCGGGTCCATCGGCGACTCCCCAACAGGTGCAAGAGCTCCCTGCCACCTTGGACTTCCTTTTTAGGCCTCGGGCTCCCGCTGGCGCGCCTTCGGGCCCCACGGTCCCGTGTCCGGATCCTGTTGGCCCGTCGGCGCCATTGGCGGATCCAGCTTCCGCGCCACGTTTCCTCCCGTGCCGTTCATAATGCCTCAATGGGACTTAAACCTTGTCCTGACATACCTGATGTGCGCTCTCTTTGAACCTCTTCATAACTGTCCTTTGTGTCTTCTTACTCTAAAGACGGCATTCCTGGTGGCTATCACTTTTGCCAGAAGAGTGAGTGAGCTCCTGGCCCTTTCTTCTAAACCTCCTTTCCTTTCTGTTCATCCGGTAACGGTGTTTGAGGACCTGTATTTCTTTCTTACATCCGGAAGGGCGTGACAACCTTTGGTATGTCATTACATCGCATTCTAATACCACGCATACCATTACAACGCGGGTATTACAACGTGATGACAATGACATCGCATGCCATTTCATCGCATACTTTTACCACGAGTATGCTTTTACCACGCATGCCATTACAACGCAAAGGCATGCGTGGTAAAGCTATACTTATGGTAAAAGTATGCAAGGTAAGGTACATCTCTATCCCTACACCTACACAACAAACTACTCCCACCCTTACACTACCCCAACCCAAAAACACTACCACACTACTACACTACCCACACTACTCCCACCCTTACACTACCCTAAACCCTAAAACACTACTACGCTACCCACACTACTCCCACCCCTACACTACCCTAAACCCTAAAACACTACTACGCTACCCACACTACTCCCACCCTTACACTACCCTAAACCCTAAAACACTACGCTACCCACACTACTCCCACCCTTACACTACCCTAAACCCTAAAACACTACTACGCTACCCACACTACTCCCACCCCTACACTACCCTAAAACACTACTACGCTACCCACACTACTCCCACCCTTACACTAGCCAAAACCCTAAAACACTACTACGCTACCCACACTACTCCCACCCCTACACTACCCTAAACCCTAAAACACTACTACGCTACCCACACTTCTCCCACCCTTACACTACCCTAAACCCTAAAACACTACTACGCTGCCCACACTACTCCCACCCTTACACTACCCTAAACCCTAAAACACTATTACGCTACCCACACTACTCCCACCCCTGCACTACCCTAAACCCTAAAACACTACTACGCTACCCACACTACTCCCACCCCTACACTACCCTAAAACCTAAAACACTACTACGCTACCCACACTACTCCCACCCCTACACTACCCTAAAACACTACTACGCTACCCACACTACTCCCACCCTTAAACTACCCTAAAGCCTAAAACACTACTACGCTACCCACACTACTCCCACCCTTACACTACCCTAAACCCTAAAACACTACTACGCTACCCACACTACTCCCACCCCTACACTACCCTAAACCCTAAAACACTACTACGCTACCCACACTACTCCCACCCCTACACTACCCTAAACCCTAAAACACTACTACGCTACCCACACTACTCCCACCCCTACACTAGCCTAAACCCTAAAACACTACTACGCTACCCACACTACTCCCACCCCTACACTACCCTAAACCCTAATACACTACAATAAACATACACTACAACACTACACTACCCTAAAACCTAAATCACTACACTACATAAACACTACACCACAACACACACTAAAACGTTTTAAAAAAACACAAACAAACATTACCACACTACTTTAAAACTGCCCTAAACCCTACATAAGTAACCCCCACCCGCAAAACCCCTTACCTGTCTCCTCTCCGTCGCCTACGGATCCTGCTTCCTCCTTACTGCTGAGTTCACGTCGTTGTGAATAGCCGCCCCCGCCGCCGCCATTACACATTACATCGCATGCGTTGTAAAAGCGCATGCGATGTAATGGTATATGCGATGTAATGGTATGCGTGGTTTTACCACGCGTTGTAACATCACATGCGTTGTAATACTGCGATGTAAAAGCAACGCGTGGTAAAACCCGCGTTGTAATGGTTGTTCCCCCGCCCTTCCACATCGGGCAGATCATCACTTTGCCCACCTTCTTTCCGCCTCCGCATCCTTCAAAGGAGGAAGAGAGGCTCCACCGTCTGGACCCAAAACGTGCGCTCTTGTTCTATCTGAAGCGCACACAACAGTTCTGGGTGGATGACTAGCTCTTTGTTGACTACGAGGGTGCCAAAAAAGGTCGGGCCGTGCACAAACGGGCCATCTCTCGGGTCGTTCTCTGCATCAAGGCCTGTTACTCGTTGGCTAAGAAGGTGCCTCCTGTGGGGATATGTGCCCATTCCACCAGGGCAACGGCAGCCACTACTGCCTTGGGATGCGGCGCTCCCTTACAGGACATTTGTCAGGCAGCTACGTGGGCCTCGCTGCACACGATTACCAAGCATTACTGCCTGGACAGTCAAATCCGGAGAGACAGCTTCTTTGGCCTTTCTGTTCTCCGTGACTTTCTGGTGTAATCTTCGCAGACCCACCACCGGGGTTGGGATTGCTGGGGTATCTATTCTAAGGTAAGGAATCTATCACTAACGTGTCTCTTTCAGATGCACAAGTTACTACTTGTGTAATGATATATCTGTAAGAGACGTTAGTTAGTGATAGATTCCTTACCGCACCTCCCATCCTCCCTGTTCTGCGAACTGATTACTAGGGTTAAGGTCATCCCTTTCAGGGCCCTAGTTTTAATGCACCAGTGGTCAGTATCTTGCATGGCTCTGTGTTCCTGGCGCGGAAAGTCCTGTACAGAACTGACGTCAGCGCGCATGAGTGGCGCCTAAGTAGTCTCCGTGACGTCATCTCGGCGCATACGGCGCCAGAGACGGACGCGGAGCCGCAGGACGCCACTTACTGATGAGCAGGGGTACTGCTAGCAAAACTTTCCGGATCTAGTCTGACGCCTGGGGATATTCTAAGGCATGGGTACTCACAAACTTTCTCTTGGGGGCTGAATTTATAGTGTGGTTTGTGGCCGAGGGCCGCACAGTTGGAGGCGGGGTCAGTGGGGGAGGGGGAGGGGCTAGAGAAAAAAAACGGTGACCATGAAGTTGAACACAGGCCCCTGCAGTGGACGCCTTCATCCACTGAGCCAACAGACCCGGCATACACACACACCTCTCTCTCTCTCTCTCTGTCTCTGTCTCTGTCTCTGTCTCTCTCTCTCTCTCTCTCTCTCTCTCTCTCTCTCTCTCTGTCTCCCTCCCTCTCTCTGTCTCCCTCCCTCTCTCTGTCTCCCTCCCTCTCTCTCTCTCGCTCGCTCCATCCTTCCCTCTCTCTCTGTCTCACTCAGTCTCCCTCTGTCTCACTCACTCTGTCTCCCTCTGTCTTTCTCCCTCTTTCCTTCCTTCCCTCTCTCCCTCCATCTGTATCCCTCTATCTGTGTCCCAATGTCTGTCTCCCTCCCTCTCTCCATCTGTCTCCTTCCATCCCTCCCTCTGTCTCCCTCCCTCTGCCTCCCTCTGTCTCCCTCCCTCTGTCTCCCTCCCTCCCTCTCTCCATCTGTCTCCTTCCATCCTTCCCTCTGTCTCCCTCCCTCCCTCTCCCTCCCTCCCTATGTCTCCCTCCCTCCCTCTCCCTCCCTCCCTCTGTCTCCCTCCCTCCCTCCTTCTGTCTCCCTCCCTCTGTCTCCCTCCCTCCCTCTGTCTCCCTCCCTCCCTCTGTCTCCCTCCCTCTCTCTGTCTCGCTCCCTTCCTCCCTCCCTCTGTCTGTCTGTCTCCCTCCCTCCCTCTGTCTGTCTGTCTCCCTCCCTCCCTCCCTCCCTCTCTGTCTCCCTCTCTGTCTCCCTCTCTGTCTCCCTCTGTCACGCTCTCTCTGTCACGCTCTCTCTGTCCCGCTCTCTCTGTCCCTCTCTCTCTGTCCCGCTCCCTCCCTCTGTCTCCCTCCCTCCCTCCCTCTGTCTCCCTCCCTCTGTCTCCCTCCCTCTGTCTCCCTCCCTCTGTCTCCCTCCCTCTGTCTCCCTCCCTCTGTCTCCCTCCCTCTGTCTGCCTCCCTCTGTCTGCCTCTCTGTCTCCCTCCCTCTCTATCTCCCTCCCTCTATCTCCCTCCCTCCCTCCCTCTATCTCCTTCCCTCTATCTCCCTCCATCTAGCTCCCTCCCTTCCTCTGTCACCTTCCCTCTGTCACCCTCCCTCTATCTCCCCCTGACTCCCTCCGTCTCCCCCTCACTCTGTCTGCCTCTCTCTCCCTGTCTCCCCCTCCCTCCCTGTCTCCCTCTCTCTCCCTCCCTCTGTCTCCCTTTCCCTTCCTCCATCTCCCTCTCTCTGTCACTCTGCCTCCATCTGTCTGTTCCTGTCCCTGCCATTATCTGTCTGTCTGTTCCTGTCTTTGTCTCCCTCCCTCTTCCTCTCCGTCTCTCTCTCCGCCTCTCTGTCCCTGCCTGTCTCGGTCTGTCTCTGTCTCTGTCTGTCCCTGTCTCTACCTCTATCTCTGTCTGTCTCTGCCTCTATCTGTCTCTGTCTCAATCTGTCCCTGCCTCTATCTCTGTCTCCCTCTCTGTCTCCCTCTCTGTCTCCCTCTCTGTCTCCCTCTCTGTCTCCCTCTCTGTCTCCCTCTCTGTCTCCCTCTCTGTCTCCCTCTCTGTCTCCCTCTCTGTCTCCCTCTCTGTCTCCCTCTCTGTCTCCCTCTCTGTCTCCCTCTCTCTCTGTCTCGCTCCCTCTCTGTCTCGCTCCCTCTCTGTCTCGCTCCCTCTCTGTCTCGCTCCCTCTCTGTCTCGCTCCCTCTCTGTCTCGCTCCCTCTCTGTCTCGCTCCCTCTCTGTCTCGCTCCCTCTGTCTCGCTCCCTCTGTCTCGCTCCCTCTGTCTCGCTCCCTCTGTCTCGCTCCCTCTGTCTCGCTCCCTCTGTCTCGCTCCCTCTGTCTCGCTCCCTCTGTCTCGCTCCCTCTGTCTCGCTCCCTCTGTCTCGCTCCCTCTGTCTCGCTCCCTCTGTCTCGCTCCCTCTGTCTCGCTCCCTCTGTCTCGCTCCCTCTGTCTCGCTCCCTCTGTCTCGCTCCCTCTGTCTCGCTCCCTCTGTCTCGCTCCCTCTGTCTCGCTCCCTCTGTCTCGCTCCCTCTGTCTCGCTCCCTCTGTCTCGCTCCCTCTGTCTCGCTCCCTCTGTCTCGCTCCCTCTGTCTCGCTCTCTCTGTCTCTATCGCGGTCTGTTTCTACCTCTGTCTGTCTCTGACCCTTTCTAGCTCTGTCTGCCCCAGTCTCTATCTGTCTCTATATGTCTTTATCTGTCTCTATCTGTCTCACCTCACCCGGGCTCTCACTCCCTGCTGCCCTCTCACCTCACCGCACTCTCACTCCCTGCTGCCCTCCCACCTCACTGCGCTCTCACTCCCTGCTGTCCTCTGTCACCTCACCGCGCTCTCACTCCCTGCTGCCCTCCCACCTCACCGCGCTCTCACTCCCTGCTGACCTCCCACCTCACCACTCTCTCACTCCCTGCTGCCCTCCGTCACCTCACCCGGCTCTCACTCCCTGCTGACCTCCCACCTCACCGCGCTCTCACTCCCTGCTGACCTCCCACCTCCCCGCTCTCTCACTCCCTGCTGCCCTCTGTCACCTCACCGCGCTCTCACTCCCTGCTGCCCTCCCACCTCACCGCGCTCTCACTCCCTGCTGCCCTCCGCCACCTCACCCGGCTCTCACTCCCTGCTGCCCTCCGTCACCTCACCCGGCTCTCACTCCCTGCTGCCCTCCGTCACCTCACCCGGCTCTCACGCCCTGCTGACCTCCCACCTCGCCGCGCTCTCACTCCCTGCTGCCCTCCGTCACCTCAGCCGGCTCTCACTCCCTGCTGCCCTCCCACCTCACTGGGCTCTCACTCCCTGCTGCCCTCCCACCTCACCGCGCTCTCACTCCCTGTTGCCCTCCCACCTCACCCGGCTCTCACTCCCTGCTGCCCTCCCACCTCACCCGGCTCTCACTCCCTGCTGCCCTCCCACCTCACTGCGCTCTCACTCCCTGCTGCCCTCCCACCTCACCGCGCTCTCACTCCCTGTTGCCCTCCCACCTCACCCGGCTCTCACTCCCTGCTGCCCTCCCACCTCACCGGGCTCTCACTCCCTGCTGCCCTCCCACCTCACTGCGCTCTCACTCCCTGCTGCCCTCCCACCTCACTGCGCTCTCACTCCCTGCTGCCCTCCCACCTCACTGGGCTCTCACTCCCTGCTGCCCTCCGTCACCTCACCCGGCTCTCACTCCCTGCTGCCCTCCCACCTCACTGGGCTCTCACTCCCTGCTGCCCTCCGTCACCTCACCCGGCTCTCACTCCCTGCTGACCTCCCACCTCACCGGGCTCTCACTCCCTGCTGCCCTCCCACCTCACCCGGCTCTCACTCCCTGCTGACCTCCCACCTCACCGGGCTCTCACTCCCTGCTGCCCTCCCACCTCACCGGGCTCTCACTCCCTGCTGCCCTCCCACCTCACCCGGCTCTCACTCCCTGCTGCCCTCCCACCTCACCCGGCTCTTACTCCCTGCTGTCCTCTTCCCCCCCCCCCCCGCCCCCCTCTGTGTGCGTCAGCCCGGGCTTTCCCAGGAAAGCTGTTTTTCATGGTGGCACCCACGGCTATATACTTGTTCTCCATGTGCAGTGTTGTAGCTGCGTCTGAGATGAGGCCTGCTGGTGTCTAACTGCGTGATTGTCACAGAATCGGGCTAGTTATTATTTTAAGAATTTGCTGTTGCTGCGGAGGCTTGCATTTTCTTTTTTAAAGAAGGCATGGTAGGGTGTTGCTGCCCTTACTGTTGCTGGAGTTCTTCTGCGAGTTCTAGAGGACCTGGAAGTAAAAGTACTAGCTTTTTCGGAGAAGCCAATGATTGTAGTGTCTCCACTATGATTAGGGTTTCCAGTTTTCAATTTTAACTTATAAAAACACCATCTAATAGAGTATTTGCTTTTCAGTAGAAAACTATACCATTCAATTGTGTCTCACTTTTACTGGTTTGGTACCCTCTGTTATCTAACAATACAAGTAGAGCCCCTACCTCTAAGCATTTTTTTCTGTGATCTATGTTACAGCTACGACAGACTGGGGCTATTGAAGGGCAAATACTCAGCCGCACCCCGAACACTTAACATGTCTTTAAAAGACCATTTGTTTGTTAATGAGGCTTTGTTCACCTCTTAGCGCCCCTGCAGCTCCACTCTCACTGTGGCTGGAATTGCCCCGCCCCCACAGAACAGTCTCTCCATTCCGCACTGCTACAACCGGCGGTGTTTCCTGTTATTTTCAGGCCCTGTCTCCTCTCTCAGTCTGGCACATACGACTAGCCTGTGTCTCCTTTGCAAGGGCAAAAAGAAGTGGGAAAAGGCTATCTTCGGCATCTCTTTGGACTAACCAGGATTCAGAGATTCTTCCTGACCTGACCCAGGCCGTGGGACCGGAATATATGACATTGATCCATGACATGGATCACTTCCCCAAATCGCTGGCATCACAGAACCTTAAATAAATATGTCCAAGTCAAGCTATTGAATGCTTTCTCGATGTCAGTAGCAGGGTCGGATTGGGATCACAATTTGGCCCGGGCACTGACGAAAAAAGTGGCCCACATATGCGGGGCGTGGCCCACATTCAAGGGGCGTGGCCTACATTCAAGGGGTGCTCCCTACATTCAAGGGGCGTGCCCTTTCATGAAATACCATTTGGTTATTCTTTGAGGTCTAATTTGTAGAGAAATATTTAGTAAATTAAGCATTTTAAAGCTTACAGAGACAGTAACATTGGTAAAGACTAGGAGCACTGAAGTTCTGAAAACCGAAAACTTACTTGCAGTCTTAACACCCTGCACAATGACGTTAGATACTCTTTCCCAACCACCTATGTCCTATACTCTAATCATCACATAAATCAGAAATCCACAACATAAGAAAACCAGACCTGAGTTCTATTCATGAGCACCAATTACAGTACTCAAGATCCAATTTTTTTTATTTAAGGGCGTGGGTGATGAAGTGATCTGCCCAGAGTCACAGGGTGTTGAGCAGACGCTGGGACTCAAACATGATTCCCCATCTCTGCATCTCTGGCATCAGGCCATATATGCATATGCACACACAAGGAATGTAAGTGGGAGGATACTGTTCTTGCAAAGGACACAGGGCCAAGGTGACAATGGCCTAAAAGCTGAGCAACTAATAAAACAGCAAGGCCCCTTTCTGTTGCAAAATTATTCTAGCCCTCTAGGACCCTGCTATTACCAACCTACTTGGTCTTCCCCAGCCCTCCACTGCCTCAGGGCAATGTCCTGGCAGGGTAGCACAAAAAAGCTGCTGGGTCATCCATGGTGGCCAGGGGGAGGCTGAGGTGAAGGTGTGCGAGTTCCAAACATCACTTGGCCCCCACAGTGAGACCCATTCTTCCTCTCTTCCTCGCTCACTATGCCCTGCATGTGAAGGGCTGTGGGCGAGGTGTTAAAATAAACACTGTTTCTGGGCTGAGTGGGCTCCAGGGGGGCCGATGTGAAAATGGCTCAAATGCCTAAGCAACACCTGGCCGCTAGGAAGGCCGATTCTGGCAGACAATCACCCCTCTCCAGCCCAGCCTTTGCGTGATTGCTGTGCAGGGCAGGGGATGAAGGAGGCCACAACTGATAATCGCTGCGGCCGACCAGCGAAGCTGCTTTCCTTTCTGTCTGTCTCGGTGCCCTCTGTGGGCGGTTTTTTTTTCTCCCCTTTCCCAGTCCACAGAGAGCTGGGAAAGGGGAGGAAAAAAAACGGCCCACAGAGGGCACTGGGACACCGGCCCTTCGGCCCATGCCCGAGTGCCCGCAGTGCCAATCCGCCCCTGGTCAGTAGTAAGCACAGCTGCAGGAGTCTGGTCACTGGGTACCCTATCTAACACATAATGATATAAGTCTGAGTCGGTGGTGCTTTTATAGGGAAAATGACACCACTCTGGGAAAGTCCACCTGAAATCTGTTAATTAGCTACAATTGTATGGCGGTGCTGCAGGGTAGAGAGAAACCACCTATCCTCGTATAATGTGCCCTAGGCCAAATACAATCGAACATACACAGTCCCCAGCACATGCTCGAATTACATTCAATTTTTAAAGTAAATATAATGTGAACAAATAGACAATCTTGTCTTGTTTCTCTTTTTCTTTATTCTTTTTCACTTTTCTGTAATTGTGTTGGATTCTTAGCCAGCCAACACGTGTTTCATCACCAGAAGGGAAATTGTCCCGCGACTTTTTCAAGGCTAAGTGAACTGATAAAAATACAAACCTATTAAGACTCCGGACAAGTATCTCCGTAAGTGTATTAAAGTTGTTTACCATGGTTTCTTTTTTTTCTTTCATGGTTCTCAAATAGTGTTCCCGAAGTGTATCATGTCTATTGATAAGACGTTTTCTCTGTTTGGCTCTATTCAGAGTCTTCTTGTCATAACCTCTCCTGTTAAAATGTGCCATAATTTCAGTTGCACACTCTTCATATTCAGGATCAAAATTGCAGTTGCAGGGGGCGTGGCTAGCAGCCAACGATGGCGGCCGCAGCTTAGAGAGGCTCCCGTGGGAAGGCGGCATCCCGCATTAATCCGCTATCTTAATCCGAATAATATTGGTGTCTGAAGGGGCGGACCGTGTCTAGAGCCCTTGCGGCGCACACCGGAGCGTTCCAGAGACGGAAAGGACAGGCGATCGCCTTGCGCCGGCTAGCGGAGCGGAGGGGAGGAGGGGCCTGCTGTCCTCCAGAAAGCTGCGGTGTGGAGTGCGGCTGGAGCCCGGGCGGAAGTTGACCATCGGCGGCTGGGACGGGGCGGAAGTGCCGGACCCGCGGTCGTTCTGCCTGTCGACGACCGGACCTACAATACAACCCCCAGGACTTGGTGAGGCGACTTGCGGAGCCCGGCGGAGGTAAACTCACCCACAGCCCCGGCGCGGCAGGTCCAGAGCGGCGGGGCGGACGCCCGGGGGACGGCAGCCACCATATTGAGGGTCGGGCCCCCTTGGTGCTGCAGGCCCCACCATCCACACAACGGTCGGAGGCACCGCACCGGCTAACGAAGGGAGAAGGGTGGCCTCATCCCAGTGAGCGGCGGCCGGCAGCGGAGCCGTCGGTGAGTCCTACGCAGCCCTCCCCCCTCCCCCATCGCTCCACAGCGCACAACTGCCCACGGGCGCACCTGGGGAGTCGGGGGTACAGCGGAGAAAAGCGCCGGACAGCAGCCTTTGCTACCGCACGTGGCGGTGGGAAGCGTGGCCCCTCATTTGACCTGGCATTGGTGACACTATAGCGGAGGGGACTCACCTTGCCTTCCCGGCAGCCATCTCATCGGGCGCAAATGTGCTAGACCGCACGACTGCCTGCACTCAGGTTGGCCTTCCATTAGCGAGCTACACTGCGTGCCCTCCGATTGCCACCTGGGACGGCCACATTTGTAGAGACCGGAACGAGGGACACTGGGACCGGGTGTTGGTCGCGGACCCATCGCTGCAGGACTCATCTCTTTACCGGCCCTGCCTTACCATATCGGTGGGGGAACGCACCGCCCACGGAGGCAAGGCCATGTCCAACAGAGGGCCCAAACTCACGGCAGCGCAAGCAAAATTGAACAGATTCGCATACGAATAACAGCCACCTCCTCAGGAACAGCGCAAATCCACAGGGAAGACGATGGACACAGAGAGCGCCAAAAAAATCACACTTGAAGATGTAATGGCAGCGCTGGCCCAGGTTCAAGTCACGGTGGGGGCCACGGCCACGGATGTCACATTGATAAGGGCAGACCTTCAGAAAATCAACGAAAGGGTCAAGCAAGTGGAGGTAGTCACTAAATCCTTAGTGGAAGACGTGTCCGAACTGCAAACAGTGGTAGAAAGGCTACAAACGGACAACAAATTCCTTAGAGACAAACTGGATGATCAAGAAGGGCGCTCACGACGCAACAACGTCCGAATCCTAGGCGTGCCGGAATCGGAAGACACGGGCGCTCTTGACCTCTATGTGGAAGACCTGATCAACACCAGACTCCAGCCGAAGGGTCTCTCCAACTTCTTTTCGGTGGAAAGGGCACATAGGGTCCCGGGAGGAAAGCCTAAACCTGGAGGACCGCCGAGACCGATCCTTGCAAGGCTGTTCAACTTCAGAGACCGCGATGCCATCCTGCAGGCGGCGAGAGTGGCACCTGCAATTCAGATCCAGAACTCACGGATTGCCTTCTTTCCAGACTATACGGCCGAAGTGTCCAGAAAGAGAAGAACGTTCCTTGAGGTTAAAAAGACGCTGAGAGAAAAGGAGCTGCCCTACTCGATGCTCTTCCCGGCCCGACTGCGAGTAGTGGCAGACAAGAAAGTGTGGTTTTTTGATTCCCCGGAGGCGGCTCGCGACTGGCTTGAGGGTTGGCGCACGGACGACCGCTCGAAGAGACGACAACGGTCCAACAACAGCCAGGGAGACGACAATGGAACTGGTTCCCAAACATCGGGCCGGGGGGGTGCGGGAGGCTCCCCGCCCCGCGGCCGTACCGGCAAAGGCGGAATAGAATGACTTGCTCTCATGGTCCTGGAATTGCTTTACTTGCTGAACAATGGTTGATATATGCGATAGCCGCGAGCAGACTCTGACGCGGGTGGACCCCGGAAGCACGCGGGGATGCCGCCTGATCGGGGAGACACTCTCCCCCCCCACGCAAGTACACTGGTTAAGGGGAGGTTTAAGCACTCTGCTCAGTTGGGGGGGCGGGCAGTTGTAAGTCCGTTAGGCAGGGGTGCAGGGAGGGGGGAACAGGGGTGGGGGTGTTTTGTTACAGTTAGGAATTCACATGTATGGTCAACACAAAAGCGTTGCTTTCACCTTAATTTTCAGATGCTTGGTGGGATGAATGACGACTGGCCCCCTTGGCCGAACCCCTCCTACGTCCTACTGCAGGTACACGTACCACACGCCCGGGACTCCCACTCCCTCTGTCACGCATTAGAACTCACACCCCCAAATGGCTGGGAGCCAGATCCCTGAGGCAGAAGGCGTAGCCTCGGAGTCTCAGCACTCATCCCTGAGGTTACTGTCTTGGAACGTGCGGGGGCTGGGGGACAAGGTGAAGCGGGGTCTGGTGTTAACCGCAATTAAACGACAGAGACCCACCATAGCGCTGCTGCAGGAAACACACCTGACGGGGGGGGCTACCAAAGCGATGGATAGGAAAGGATACAAAATGGTGGTGCATTCAAGTTTTACGTCTGGGTCGAGGGGTACTGGCATTTTGATACGGAGGGCCTCGCAATTCATCACTTTACAAACCAGGAAAGACGATCAGGGCTGCTTTGCCGCGCTACAGGGACAATGGGAAGGTAGGCTTCTTAATATTGTATCCGTCTATGTCCCACCGGCACTACACTCGGTGCAGCTTCCAAGGCTGGGTGATTTTCTGCTATCCCTGCCCGAGGGTGAGGTTATCCTAGGGGGGGACTTTAATGCCATAGTGGACGCACAACTTGACAGGTTCCCGGCATCATCTCACACGACAGGGACCCCCCGCCTACAGCGTTTCATTACGGCTATGGGCCTAACAGACGTGTGGAGATTCCTTCACCCTTCTCTACAACAGTACACGTTTCACTCCGCCGTTCACGGCAGTATGACGAGAATAGATCACTTTTTCACCCTGGGTGATGCGCTCCGACTTGTGGACGCAATAGAGATCCACCCCCGGGGTATTTCAGACCACTCACCAATCTCTCTCACACTCTCCTCCCAGGAAAGGTCCCGTAAACGCATTTACCCCATACACGCCAACTACCTAAAGATTCCCCAGGTCCGCAAGGCACTGAAGAGAGCGACAACACATTACTTTACTGAGAATGAGGGTTCAGTGCGCTCACCGGGGGTGCTTTGGGAAGCCTACAAGGCGGTCTTGAGGGGTCAAGCCATAAGCTCCATCACGAGACATAAACGGGAACAGGCACAAGAGTTGGATAAATTGGAACTGACACTGCACACCTTGCAGACAGCACACGAACGTCACCCGTCCCCAGCCTCCTCGCATGCACTTGACATACAGCAGCGGCTATACAGCGATCATTTGCGCATTCAGGTACGGAAACAGATTACTGACACTCAGGATCGGATTTATGAGGTAGGGGACAAGGCTGGGAGAATGTTAGCTTGGCTAGACAAAAGGGAAGGGAACTCCAAGGGAATCCCACGATTAAAGGATGGTCAGGGACAGGTGTACACGAACCCACGGCATATAGTGGATCAGCTCGCAAGTTACTTTGAAGGGGTCTACACGCCAGCAACCGTGATCGCCCCTGAGACGGCTAGGGAAGCATTGGCGCCAATTGAGATCCGAACTCTATCGCCGGAAATGTCCGACGAATTGGAGGCGGACATTACCGCTGACGAAATCCAAATGGCGATAGCGGCTCTGAAATCAGGCAAGGCACTGGGTCCCAACGGCATACCCATAGAATGGTATCAAGCGGCACCGGAAACTCTTAGCGTGCATTTGCTAAGAATGTATAAGGACTGTCTAGAAAAGGGCACGCTTCCCCCGGATCAGAGGTTGGCGACGATAGTGGCCATCCCCAAGCCAGGGAAACCACCTGAGGACTGTTCATCCTATCGTCCCATATCACTGCTTAATGCAGAGGCTAAAATCCTCGCCAAACTCCTAGCGACTAGGCTCTTACCGCATCTTGCGTCCCTTGTCCACCCGGACCAGTCCGGATTCATGCCCCACAGGAACACGGCGCTGAACTTGCGTCGGCTGCATGGGGTACTGGCCAGGGCAGATTCCATTCCGTCCCCGGCAGTGGTGTTGGCTCTTGATGCCAGGATGGCATTTGACCTAGTGGAATGGAACTACTTGTTTGAGGTACTGTCGCGGTTGGGGTTTGGTCCCAGCTTCATAGCATGGGTTAGACTGCTATACACGGAACCAGTTGCTCAGGTGGTGGCGAACGGGCACATTTCGAGAACATTTTCCTTGGGGAGAGGTACGAGACAGGGATGCCCCCTCTCGCCATTGCTGTTTGCGTTATCCTTGGAACCGCTTGCCACTCTCATTAGGACCTCGCCCTTACTGAAGGGAATAAGTTGGAAGGAGGGTCAGGAGGATCGTTTGTCGCTTTATGCCGACGATATGTTGGTATATCTCATGGATCCGGATGCGGGGGTGCCGGCCCTGCTACGCCTCTGCGATGATCATGGGAGGGTCTCCGGGTACACGATAAACTGGAACAAGTCGGAACTGTATGTCGTGAAGGGACAGCTCCCCGTGCTAGCGGCGGACTGCCCTTTGAAGGTGGCAGGCTCCTCCTTTAAATACCTGGGTATTCACGTGACTAGAGACCCCACTGAATTTCTGGACAAAAACTTGTATCCCCATTTGGATAGATTCAAACAAGATGTCAAATTCTGGGCGGGACTCCCACTAACGCTTTTGGGCAGGGCCGCATTATATAAAATGATGTCCTTACCCAGATTTTTGTATGTTCTTGATAACACGCCCTACCAAGTACCTCCCAGATTCTTTCAAAGAGTGGCAGCACTGGTCTCCAATCTCTTATGGGGTAATTTGCCGGCTCGTATTGCACAGCCCAAGTTACACAGGGGATGGTACGATGGGGGCATCGCATTGCCCAACCTGAAACTGTACTATTGGGCAGCGCACCTTAAACCCATCAACCACTGGCTCCACGCCCCCCAAACTGACCCAGCCTTTCAGGCCGACAGGGAACAACTGGGTACTGATACCATGCTGGCCCCGTTATATGACCAACGCCGGGCCCGTAACTTAGTGGGCCCCACCAAACTAACAGTGACGCTCTGGCATGCCTCGACAGCGGCTTTGGGCTGGAAGGGGACAATAACGAAACTCACTCCGTTATGGGATTCCCGAGCTTTGGGCAACATGAGAAATAGCCGGGGCTTTTCCCAATGGGATGCTATAGGGATCTCCACGGTGGGGGACCTTTGGGAGAGAGGGGAGGTGATACCTTTTACAAGATTGAGAGAACTGTACACCCTGAACGAACGGGAACTCTATAGGTACATGCAGATAAAACATGCACTGCTCACTGTCCTACCTCCTCACGCAGAACTACCGGAATCTTCCCCGCTGGAAGACCGCTTGCTTACAGAATTCATGCCCGAACGGGCGACGTCCCTCACATATCGTAAATTACTCAACAACCTGCCAGACCCACTGATGTCTCTGAAGGAGAAATGGGAGGGGGACACTTGTGAAATGGACGAACATGAGTGGAATGCAGCCGTAGCATCGCCTAAAGAGGTGGGAATCTCGGCCCGGATGCGACTTGTACAGCTGAAGATATTGCACAGGGTCTACTACACCAGAACTATGCTACACCGCATACGCAGATCACAGCACCCTTATTGTCTTCGCGGTTGTGGGGAGGAGGGCACATTTTTTCATACCTTATGGGAATGCCCCCGGATCAGGGAATATTGGGCACAGATCCTACGCACCATATCACAGACACTGGAGATATCGTTGTTGCCCGAGCCACGGCGGTGTTTACTTAATGTATGGGAACCTAACGATCTATCCAGACACGGCCAAATCTGGGCAACGGTGGGTCTAATGGTAGCCAAGCGAGATATTGCACAGCGATGGGGGGCTGCTGAGGTGCCGACTAAGAACCATTGGTGCTTAAATATGGACAGGGTGATGATAACGGAGAGGGCAGTTTACTCAAGTAGGGCCTGCCCGGGGAAGTGGAACAAAATCTGGACTAAGTGGAATGCCTACAGAGGGGATATTTGTGAGCCCTTAGCAGAGGAGGAACAGGAAGACTCTGATGGGGAGGAGGACGATAGCTAGTACTCCCGCGGAACAGCATTAAGGGGTGCATACTAGTCGCCAGGGACTCACTGGACAGCGTACTGCCACAGGGGAATGACAGGGGGGTGGTGTGAGGTCACGGGCCAGTTGAGAACACATTCTTAGGGCCACTCGCACCGGATGGGACAGCGGGCGTGGGGGGAGGTACCAAGGGAATACATTCCATGGGGAAGCTGTTAACGCTTAACACTACTCACCATATGATCGCATTGTGATTCCGATGTTTTGGTTTTATCTGTTTAATTGTTGTCTTCGCGAGAGGAAAAAACCCAAAAACCTGTATATTCTTTGATTTAACTTGCATAACGCTGTACCTTTCATTGTGGCATAGCCATCTTTATCCTCCAATGCCAATTGTGATTACGCGACAAGTTGCATGCTACATACTGCCTATTGAACTGTTATAGCGGCCAGCCCGTTGGGTTGTAGGCATTCCGCTGTGTAACTTGGACGGTACAATAAAGGTTTTTGAAAAAAAAAAAAAAAAAAAAAAAAAAATTGCAGTTGCATCTAGTGCGTGTCAATTCCCCAGAGATCTGTATGGTGTTACATTGGTTTGTGTTACTTAGCCTTGAAAAAGTCGCGGAACAATTTCCCTTCTGGCGACGAAACACATGTTGGCTGGCTAAGAATTCAACACAATTACAGAATAAGCATTTGCAATGCAATAGGTCTCGCATTATTAAAGTTTGAGCTATTGGCATTGCTAATAATAATGCAACACCAATAGCTCAAACATTCAGTAATGCAAGACCTATTGCACAAGGACAGTGAATTCATGTCTAAGTGCTGTGATTGTAATATCATACGAATATTTATAGTAATAACAATCTCACACCAATATTTACAGTAATACAAATTACACACCTATATCAACAGCAATATTAATTTCACATCTATATCTACAGTGATTTTATGTCACACCTATATCAAGTGATAGTAATTTACACCTATCTTGGGGGCTGCCACCACTGGCTCAAATTAAGCAGAGAGAGGGGAGCAATGATGGAGGGACGAGAATCCTGGAGGGAGAGGGGAGCAATGAGGAAGGGCCGAGAAGCCTGGAGGGAGAGGGTAGCAACGAGGGAGGGATTAGAAGCCTGGAGGGAGAGGGGAGGGATGAGAGGCCTGGAGGGAGAGGAGGGAGCAACTTGGGAGGATAAGAAGCCTGGAGGGAGAGTGAAGCATTGAGGGAGGGACGAGAAGCTTGGAGGGAGAGGAATGCAATGAAGGAGGCACGAGAAGCTGGGAGTGAGAGGAGAGCAATGAGGGAGGGACAAGAGGCTTGGAGGGAGAGGGGCGCAATGAGGGAGGGGCGAGAAATCACATCATGTATTATAGCTCACAATGAAGGTTTTAGAGCACGCTACTCCACTGGTAAGAGCAGACCACTTTGTGGGCATGGCAGAGCTTCTTTATGCATTCTTGCGCATCCTGGTGACGGTCCAACATCAGAGCTTTCTCGTCTTGGTTCTTCTAGAGGGTCTAGATGGAGTTGATGGAAAAAGGAGGGATGAGCCACGTTGTAGTTACAGCATGAATACGAATATCTGAGGGCAATAACTGGCAAAGATTAGGACAGAAACTAAGGGGCAAGGGGGAAAACCGCAGTTACAAAAGAGCAGAAAACTTTAAGATGGATGAAAAGAGGGACGAGTCACTGAGCGTCTGTTACTAACGATTTTGTACCAAAAGAGGGACAAGCAGAGAGAAACGTGAGAAATATAAATAACATCCAACATTATACAGCCAGACAGTGGGGAAAAGTTAATTCTCTTTCCATAGAATGTGTGTAGCCGGAGGACGGGAAGATGAACACAGATGGAGTAGAGAAGGGTGAAGGTGAGAACTATTCGAGGTAATTTGGACATGAGGAAAGGTAGATAAAGGTGAGAAGGCAGAAGTAAAATTCAAGCGGGAATTTACGGCCAGATGGACATAGTCAGTACGCAAAAGTAGTCGCAAATTGCACGCTTACTTTATGCTTAAGGAGATATGCTTTGGGTATTCTCATTTGATAGTGCCATGAGGACAATAAGCCGAGCTGAAATGAGGGGGGAAAGTGAAACCCAGATGCGTTCACATACACAGGCAAACATACACAGGCATGCACACACACAGAGATGCACACACACGCCCAGGCAGGCACACACGCCCAGGTACGCACACACAGGCCCAGGTACGCACACACAGGCCCAGGTACGCACGCACACACACACACACACACACATACAGGCACACACACATAGGCAAGCACACATCCCCAGACGCTTTCACATACACAGGCAAACACACGTGCACACACGCCCAGGCATGCGCACACACCATGATATACACAGGCACACACACATAGGCACGCACACATACACAGATGCGCGCACACACACAGAGATGCACACACACACAGATGCGCACACATACACAGGCAAACACACACAGGCATGCACACATACAGGCACGCACACATCCCCAGACGCTTTCACATACACAGGCAAACACACACATGCACACACACGCCCAGGCATGCGCACACACACTGATGCACACACACAGATGCGCACACAGGCACACACACATTGGCACGCACACATACACACACACACGCACGCAGGCACACACACACACACACACACACAGATGCGCACACATACACAGGCAAACAAACATGGGCATGCACACATACACAGATGCGCACACACGCCCAGGCTGAGGGTTCCCACCAGAGGCTGTGAGAAAGTCTGGTCAGCATCTGAGATGCACACTCATGAGCACCATTCTGCTTCTGGTCTAGAAGCTGGAAAATCTGACGGCCACCCACCATTAATACGGAGATGTTCAAAATGTGCTGTTTATTCTCAAAGCCGTCTTCTGACGAGTGGCCGGATCAGTGCAGGCTGCTCTTTGATCAATCAGAGCTGGAAATACATTTGCTCGTGGTTGGACGCAGAGGCAGGCATCATTTGAAGTGCCAAGCCCAGTGCCCGTGGCAGGTCCTTTTCTGGGCCAAGGTGGGAGGGAGTTTGCTGTAAGGTCATTCACACATCGCATAGTCATATAAGAAGTGTCGATGAAAAGGCAACTAATGTCCGCACATCTGAGTAGTACCGAGCCTACGTAACAACACTGTCCTGCATTCTTCACACTATGCCTTCACAGGGCGGCTGCCCCGGCACACAGAGGATTACAAATAATCACGGAATATTGCTATTCAGCTGTTAGAGACTGGCTGCGGATGCTGGAGTTCACAGATGGATAATGTGCAGCGGGCGCCTTCGATCCTAAGCACGCAGGGCCGGATAAAAAGACCCTAAGTTTCAGAACCATCCTGAGTCATGGGCTGATCCCAAGTGGCACGCGCCTCGTCAATACTCCAGCCACAAGTGAAGCGATTGTGAAACTGAAAGCGATCGCTTTTGAAACCATAGAAAGCTGTGAGTGGTGTGCGCGCGCCACAGCGAGCCATATGGTTTCAAATATCGCGCCCGTGTCTGGGCACGATAATTGAAACCATATGGCAGCAATGCACGTATTAGACACCAATAGGCCATTGTCTGAGCAATGCGCCTGCCTTTGACCTAGTGCGTGCTATCTCAAAAACAAAACACGCAGGCAAAAGCCAATAGCACGACACAAAACAAAAAACACACGCACGAGCGTGTACAATCCCAGGGTCCGTTTCGGAACCCCAGACAAAAGGGCTCTCGCCCCTGCGCTACGGGCGAGCCCTAAAAAAGAATACAGAAAAAGAGAAACACGACGCGATTGTCTATTTGTTCACTTTATATCTACTTAAAAAATGCAATGTAATTCGAGCGTGTGCTGGGGACTGTGTATGCTAAGCCATAATAAGGAGTTCGGATTGGGGAGGTACTCCAACCCAGGACATAGCCACTTACATCCAGGTGAAGGAAGTGTGTAACCATATCCTGGATCCTGCGCTCTAAGATTTTCACCAGAATCTTGCAATCTATGTTTAACATAGTCAATGGATGGTATGAGCCACGGTCAGAGCGGCTCCTAATGGATTTTGGCAGTTTTGTGAACCACCTTGCGAGTCGTCGGTGGGAGCATACAATGTTTCTGGAAGCACTGTACACTTCCAAGAGGGGCTTTGTTAATAATCCCTTGTATGTCTCCAGCACCTGTTAAAACGAGATCCTCTGTAGCTTAGTGGCTGTCAAATAGTGGTCTTTACAGTCGGTCCCAGCTTTTCATGGTTCAGCACTGGATGAAGCAACTCTCCTATTACTGTCCATAGGTTAAAAAAACATTCTTGATCAACCTATGTATTCTGCAGTTTATTCACTGAGTGGCAAAACGATTTCTAATCCAAAAACAAAGAAAATTATCTTAATAATATGAGGAAAAGATTTGGGGCATCTTGCTTTTTATGGTGTTTTCCTAAGGGATACTACTGATCTGATGCCCCATTGCCTGGTCTTTCTTCTTCTATCTTTGAATTTCACGCAATACAGTCTTGTTTATTTAAATCTACAGGTGTTGTTTGCTGTGATTGTATGTTCTGCTGTGTCCAGTTTCCTTAATGCTGCTTTTAAACACAGAAATACCTTAATGACCTAGTATGTTTTAATGCAGTGATTATTGGATTTTATTTCTGTAAAGTATTGAAATGACTTCATATACATGTTTTAATCTTTCATGGTTTTAAATAAACAAATAAATATCGTGATTCGATGACTGACAGTGTATACTGTTTCTATTTTAATCAAATACAGTATGTGATAAGTTACTTCAGCATCCTACTAATTTGATTATGGACTTTTTCACTCAGTTACTGGAATGAAAGAGTTGCATGAACTTTCTTGACATAAGTGATGGACTTCGAAAACTGTTACTTAATTTGTTTTGGTTTTATGTCGCAAAATGACTTAACACAAATTGAATCTAAACATTGAAAATAATTAACTGCTGGGCGTGCCACCATATACTTTGTGATTTTTGTATTCATAATTTGGGGGGGGGGTTAAGGTAAGAGGGCTGTTATGGTTCTCCATAAACTAGTCAGCATATACCTTCCTAGGTGAATGAAGAAGATGTATGTACCTTACTAGGTGAATGAAGGAGTTTGTGGTTCAGAGCCCTTCTTTTCGCGATTAACATAATGATTGAGACATACTTTAAGTAAGGCCAGGTTGTTGAGTAGCTAGACCACTGCAAGGTCCTGAAGAGACCGCAGACGCTTGTGCGGTCCCTGTTGTAATATTGATAGTGCTGGCATTACCGTAAGCTAACATTCCCTCATTTTCATGGATGTGCTGCCCCATGCAAATGAGGAAATACTTTACCTTTGCGCCCCGGTCCATATTATGGAAGCAAGCGCTGAGGCAAAAATGTACATTTTTATTCATGGTGCAGGGCTAGTAGAAAGAAATGTTTTTTTCCTGATCTGACTGCAAATAGGCAGCATACCTTTCACACTTGGAAATGAAACCCGTCTGCTGTAGGTATCACAGTGACAGTTAAATAAAAGCAGAGGTCTTGTTAGACACCAGGTAGCATCTAGGATAATATAACAAGCAACTATGTAGCTGATTAGATGTTCACTTCCTGCTATCATCTGTATACTCACACACACACATATTTATCACATATTTTTTAAGCTGCTAAGTGAATACCAGGAGTAGTTAGTAAATGTTATAAAGTAGTGTGATGGTATCTGATTGCTCTCCACCTCTATAAAGGTTTACTTACTGATATATTTTTTTCCTATAGCAACTCTCTCTCTTGCCCCTCATGGAGCCAATACTTGGAGTGAATTTTGCACGTTTTCTTCCTTATGGCAGTGGCCAGCTCAATGGTGGAACTCATCTACTAGGGACCTTTGGCAATGCCACACTAGATGGGGTTTCGGATTATTATTCACAGCTAATGTATAAGGTATGGTAAACTCTACTACGTTGTCCATCGACTGCTTATAAATAAGGACCGGTTGTTATTTACCAAAGCTCATTAGCGTTGTAGTATCCTTTTAAAGTCAAACCTTTAATCATGACTAAAAGTATTGTACACAGCACATTGTGGATTGTATTATTTTTAGTTTAAGGCCACTGTCAGGAGATGATGTCTATATTGGTTAAAGAAAAGGCTTTCAACACCTTTCTTGACACAAGATAAACCTTTGTTATGCTAGTATGAAATCACAGTATAGACACTAAGTCTCATATATAATTCAGACCTTTGATTGTGATGGTTGTTTCTCCTCAGAATATGTCAGACAAAATTAAACCAAAGTCGAGGTTATCAATGTATTTTTTTTAAAGACAGCGTAGGTATTACAGATATCAGAAAGGCGAAGGGACGTTGTGGGTCCCTATAGAAGAGTATCAAAAATAAATTTTTAATACAGATTTTGTTTTCTTTGTAAATTGTTGCACAAAAGATGTATTTCATGCCCATTTCTAAAGCGATATCTAGTATATCTCTGCAACAAATACTCTTTAAGAGTCCAGATTTTTCATTTCAGACACCCATTTCCATTTGTATCAATCTTAAGGATCTGAAACATTATGGAGGAGCAGATCTTAAAGAGACATCTAGCCGCAGATTCCTTAACTTTTGAATTCTCCCCAGGCGCCAATGTGGATCAGAACATTTTTAATCAGTCCATGATGATGTCTCCGGATATGACGTCAATCGAACCATATAAGTCCTCTCTGGCGCATGGACGTCTGTTTCTTCTTTTCAGTGCTGCAACGCCGATCCAGAGAATCACATATCTGGCAGTTTTTCAGCCTGCTGTGACAATCTTTTTCATCAGAAACTGTGTGCTCGATGCCCTCTGGGTTTAAGTCTTGTGGGTCTTGTGCTCGTTAGATGTCGGGTACGGACCCAAATTCTATCTGTATGTGATGCCTGGGCGAGCACCATGATGCCAACTAGTGTGACGTCTGTCAGCAGCTGAAGCATTTCGCATTGTCATGTTCTTATAGCTCACGTCACCAGTCTTCCTCCCGGGCCTGAGGTTGTTCCAAGGAGCACTGATCTTCACCCCTTGGTCAACTGCAACATTCTCAGTCTCTATCGGCATCACACAGTATGCAGCAGTACAAGAAGTCGACGGCCCGATCCTCTATAGCTTCTTCGACTCCTAATGTGGGTGTTTCTCGGCCTAGTTCTGGGACTCCCGCTCCGGCGCACTCTCAAGCCTCCTGGTTTTCCCTGGAGCCGGGACAACCTGGAAGCAGATGGAAGAGTACTATGAAGATCTCTATTTGGATTTTCGGCCCGTCTCCCTCTGAAGTGCCTGCTTGCCCCAAGGAGGTCGTAGGTACTGTAACTGCATCATCGCAGTGGATTTTGGGCCCCGTCTCACTCTGGAGCGCCTGCTTGCCCCAAGGAGGTCGTAGGCGCCGTAACTGCATCATCGCAGTCTGGTTTACCCTTGGGGGCAGTTCCAGCCTGGGACTCTGAGGCCCAGTTGCACAATCCTTCGGGCCACCAATGGCTCTCGACTCTGACACGATGTCGGTCGCCATTTAGGTGCCTGTTTTAGCGGCACCGGAAGACTCTGATCTCGAGTCTGTGTGGACTGTGGAGCCGGCTTCGCCGCGACTCCAGATATCAACGCAGACACCGGCTGAAGTCTCTCCTCCTTCCAATGTCTACATCGGCACGGCATTGCCTTTACGCCGTTCAACGTCATTTATGAAGCCGTATGCAGCGCCGGTCATTTCTGTGGAAGATTCACAAGACCTATTAGGGGAAGGTTGTGAGGAGATGACACCCATGGAGCAGCCAGTGGCCCCTTCTAGGGTGGACAGCTGGATTGCGGAGCTGGTTGAAGCGAGTGGGCTAGATTTGTCTCCTGCTCCTCCCTTTTGTCACCTCCGGGCCTTGCATTAGAAGCCATTTCCACTTTGGCAGAGGTCTTAAGGAGACTGGCTGATAACTTGCATAGTACTCTGCCTACTGTGGAAGCGACTACAACCCTCTTACAGAGGTTCCACATCCTGGCCAATCAAGGGTTCAGCCGGTGCTCATTTTCTGTGAGGCCCTTACTAACAATTTATTGGGGGGGCAAGGGCAAAATCTGAGTCAGGTGTGCCAGTGGACCGCATCATTGCCCACACATACCGTCCTGCCTCAGGTGACCCAGCTTGCCTTGTTCGGCAGCCAACCCACCACAGCTTCGTAGTCCAGGCCATTACAGCCTCCCCTAAGATGGGGAACTTCCATCATTCCCGAACAGGGTTCCAGGGATCAGGATTCTTGCTGGTAGCGGATTTGTTCCTCGACAAGAGCAGATTTACGCTAAACGAATACAGTTTGTGTCCTCGGGCGCTTTCTCCATACCCTGTGGGAGTCTTTGCATGAATTTTTACCCTTGTTCCCTGAGGCTAACAGGGGTGTGTTGCATCAGTTGGGTTCAGATGGCCGTCAAGCAGCTAAACTGCGCATCAAATGTGGAATGGAGTCCACTGACTCCTTTGGACGGGCTTGGCGTCTGCTGTGTCATTGCGACGACATGCATGGCTCCGGACGTCTGGGTTTTTGGAAGCTGTCCAGTCGGTCTTGATTGATGTGCCATTTGATGGGGGTCATCTTTTTGTAGCCCAAGCAAATGCGTCCCTATGTATGTTTCTGGCTAGTCGGGGAGGGTCAGACCCTTTACCTGTATCCTCCTTCCTTTTTTAGCTTGCGTTGATGGGAGTTCCCTTTTTCTGCCGACTTTCTTCCTTTGTACCCGAGTTGACTCAGTCTGTATGATTTTTGCACCACCAATTCTATTGCTGGTGTTATGGCATGTTCTGCTGATCTTTGCATACACTTTTCGTTGCGAGAGCTGAGCGCTTGTAGTATGGCCTTTTCAGGTCTTTTGCCTCCCTTTTATACAGCTACTGCCGTGGATCGTTAAGTTGGGTAAAAGTTTAGTTCCTGCCAACGCTGTTGTTGTGCTTGTGGTGCTGAAGTATTAATCACTACTTCTTCCTTATTGGGCGAGCATTTGCCTCCCGTTTCTATCTCCAGGTGGTGTTTGCAGTCGCATAGCTGTTTTGTTCTTTATTTTACTCTGATGAGAAGCTTAGTCTCTAGTTCCTACCGTTGATCTCTATGTTGACTATTGGTTGGCTAATATATAGCTTGTAGGTGCGCTACTTACTTAGTCTATTGGTTTACTATTAGATTGGTCCTTCTTGGACTACATTATATATGCCCCATAGGGGCCATTATGATGGGCTCATAGCCATTATTTTTTTTTCTTTGGTGCTACCTTTCACTCTTGTCTGGTTTTCCTTAACCAGGGTATTTAGTGCAGTTTGTTTTCCCTTCTTGAGCGGACTGCATATGTATTATGAGCACTGTTCCCTCTAGGCAGACCCCCCAGGATATAGCGGCATGGATTAGCAAATTTAGCGGCACAAATATGGAAATTTAGCGGCAAAAATATGGAAATTTGCGGCATTTTTGCGGCATTTTATTTTACTCATAATCATTCATTTTCAGCTTTAAAACAATGGAAACTGTTTTAGCAGAGTATTCCACTTTGAAATAGGCCCCAACGTGATGTTATTTCCTGTGATGTCCCTTCCACTACCCCAAGCATTTTAGTGAATTGACTCCCATGCTCTAGTCAGACCCCCCAGGATACAGCGGCATGGATTAACAAATTTAGCGGCACAAATATGGACACTACAGTTCGATAACTGAGGCCGATGGTATTTAAGTCAATTGCTGGCCTCGTGACATCCCACACTACTGGTGGTTCTTTCTATAAACAGCCGGTAGTACATTCACTACCTCTTCCCAATGGGATCCTACCCGATTTGCAGAACATTTGCAGATGGTAAAACCAGCTTCAGATTTGGGGGACATGTGCTAAAATTTGGGCACCTACTGAGCTAACATGATGATCTATCATCTTGTATATGAGGTAAAGCCACATCTAATACTACTACTGTGCAAATACTACAGAAGAGGATGCAGCCTGTGCTTGCTTTCACCAAGCAAAACATCTTGTTGCAAGGCTAGAAGACGGCAGTGTGACCACATCACTGAAGAGACCAAGGATGCACACATGTGATGTTGATTTTTGGTTGTCAAATAATTTTGTACCAAAAATGGTGTTCTGTTTACATTGCATATATTTTTGTAACAGATTTAAAAATAGTCTATGACTGTTTAATTTCAATTATGATTGGTTAAATTAATGTCTCAGGACATAAAACAATGAGTAATTTACAATAGTATAAATGTTGTGATGCATTGTTGATTTCTATGCATGACTTTGATAACGTGATGAGTTAAATGTGTGCTGTGCAACCAGATATCGAGTGGAGAGTCACTCGTTCACATTATTTATTTCAAGCATTCCAGCCATCACTTTTATATTTTTCACCCCGATTTTGTTAGAAAGGTGTTGGAGCTGAAAGACAATCCCTGTAGAAATGAGTGCTGGCTTGTACAAGTGTAAAACAACCCCCTCTCGTGTATCACTCCCCTCTGTGCAGCCCCGCAGTGGCTTTTCTTCTTGACTGCGGGTGAGTACGACCCTTCGCTCAGTCTATTAGCACCTTTAAGCGCCTTTCATCTTCTGTGCTTGAATGCTGTTTACCTCCATTAAATCACGCCGCAGAGGTTTGGTGTAAACAAAGCCAGCGACAAGCCATGTTCGCCGCCTCGTTTCACACTGAAAATGCTAATAGCAGGCCTTTGTTGGATCTGTGCCTTGTGGTGTCAGTGCCTCGCATGTTTTTAGTGTGCACTGGAGACACAGATGGTATAACAGGGAGCAAGGCAGCGTCCTGAGTGCCCAATCACCTTCCGATTTCGTAGGCACTTTTGTAAAAATCGCTGCATTTTTACAAAAGTGCCGATTTCGCGGGCACTTTTGTAAAAATCGCGGCATTTTTACAATAGTGCCGATTTCGCGGCAAACCGCGAAATCTTGGAGGGTCTGTCTAGGGCACGCGCGCACCGCTCCTGACCTCAGCGCGCACCACCTCGCGTGGAGCGCGCACACGGTCAGGACGTCGTGCCGCCGGCCGCTTTGAAAGGAGCGAGCGGCGCGAATGAAGCGGAGCGGTCGTGAGGCATGCAGGTAAGGAGGCGGGGGGAGGGCTTGTGGCGCTTGCGGCTATGAGGGAGTGCGGGCAGACTCTGGCCTTTTGTTTAAGAATTGATGTTAATCAGATCCCCTTCACGGTCTCCGATTAACAGCAATACTTAAACAAAAGGCCAGAGTCTTCCCCACGCTTTCCTAACAAAAGCATAGACAGTTTCCAAACACACACTGTGTTTGGAAACTGTCTACGCACAGTGTGTGTTTGGAAACTGTCTATGCTTTTGTTAGGAAAGCGCGGGGAAGACTCTGGCCTTTTGTTTAAGTATTGCTGTTAATCGGAGCCCGTGATGGGGGTCTGATTAACATCAATTCTTAAACAAAAGGCCAGAGTGGCTGGGGAAACGAGCGGAACATGAGGCAAAAGGGGCACAAAAACAGGGAAAAACCAAGTGGGACAGACGGCAGAAGGGCACCAAAACGAGTGGGACAGAGGGCAGAAGGGCACCAAAAACAAGGGGAAAAAAACGAGTGGAACACAGGACAGAAAGGGACAAAACGAGTGGAACACCGGACAGAAAGGGACAAAACGAGTGGAACACCGGACAGAAAGGGACAAAACGAGTGGAACACAGGACAGAAAGGGACAAAACGAGTGGGACAGAGGGCAGAAAGGGCACCAAAAACGAGTGGGACAGAGGGCAGAAGGGCACCAAAAACGAGTGGGATAGAGGGCAGAAGGGCACCAAAAACAAGTGGGATAGAGGGCAGAAGGGCACCGAAAACGAGTGGGACAGAGGGCAGAAGGGCACAAAAAACAAGGGAAAAACGAGTGGAACACAGGACAGAAAGGGACAAAATGAGTGGGACAGAGGGCAGAAAGGGCACCAAAAACAAGTGGGACAGAGGGCAGAAGGGCACCAAAAACAAGTGGGATAGAGGGCAGAAGGGCACCAAAAACAAGTGGGATAGAGGGCAGAAGGGCACCGAAAACGAGTGGGACAGAGGGCAGAAGGGCACAAAAAACAAGGGAAAAACGAGTGGAACACAGGACAGAAAGGGACAAAATGAGTGGGACAGAGGGCAGAAGGGCACCAAAATTGAGTGGGACATAGGGCAGAAAGGCTAAAAAAACGAGTGGGACAGAGGGCAGAAGGGCACAAAAAACAAGTGGGATAGAGGGCAGAAGGGCACAAAAAACAAGGGAAAAACGAGTGGAACACAGGACAGAAAGGGACAAAACGAGTGGTACAGAGGGCAGAAGGGCACCAAAAACGAGTGGCACAGAGGGCAGAAGGGCACCAAAAACAAGGGGAAAACGAGTGAAACACAGGACAGAAAGGGACAAAATGAGTGGGACAGAGGGCACCAAAAACGAGTGGGACAGAGGGCAGAAGGGCAGCCCCAAAAACAAGTGGGATAGAGGGCAGAAGGGCACCAAAAACGAGTGGAACAGAGGGCAGAAGGGCACCAAAAACAAGGGAAAAACGAGTGGAACACAGGACAGAAAGGGACAAAATGAGTGGGACAGAGGGCAGAAGGGCACAAAAAACGAGTGGGACAGAGGGCAGAAGGGCACCAAAAAAGAGTGGTATTTGGCGCCGCAGACACGCACGGTTTGGTTCCTGGCGCACATAGCCATGGTTGCAGCGCACAAAAAACAAGGGAAAAAAAAGTGGAACACAGGACAGAAAGGGACAAAATGAGTGGGACAGAGGGCAGAAAGGGCACCAAAAACGAGTGGGACAGAAGGGCACCTAAAACAAGTGGGATAGAGGGCAGAAGGGCACCAAAAACAAGTGGGATAGAGGGCAGAAGGGCACCGAAAACGAGTGGGACAGAGGGCAGAAGGGCACAAAAAACAAGGGAAAAACGAGTGGAACACAGGACAGAAAGGGACAAAATGAGTGGGACAGAGGGCAGAAGGGCACCAAAAACGAGAGGGACAGAGGACAGAAGGGCACCAAAAACAAGTGGGATAGAGGGCAGAAGGGCACAAAAAACAAGGGAAAAACGAGTGGAACACAGGACAGAAAGGGACAAAACGAGTGGTACAGAGGACAGAAGGGCACAAAAAACGAGTGGGACAGAGGGCATAAGGGCACCAAAATTGAGTGGGACATAGGGCAGAAAGGCTAAAAAAAACGAGGGGGACAGAGGGCAGAAGGGCACAAAAAACAAGTGGGATAGAGGGCAGAAGGGCACAAAAAACAAGGGAAAAACGAGTGGAACACAGGACAGAAAGGGACAAAACGAGTGGTACAGAGGGCAGAAGGGCACCAAAAACGAGTGGGACAGAGGGCAGAAGGGCACCAAAAACGAGTGGAACACAGGACAGAAAGGGACAAAATGAGTGGGACAGAGGGCACCAAAAACGAGTGGGACAGAGGGCAGAAGGGCAGCACCAAAAACAAGTGGGATAGAGGGCAGAAGGGCACCAAAAACGAGTGGGACAGAGGGCAGAAGGGCACCAAAAACAAGGGAAAAACGAGTGGAACACAGGACAGAAAGGGACAAAATGAGTGGGACAGAGGGCACCAAAAACGAGTGGGACAGAGGGCAGAAGGGCAAAAAAAACGAGTGGGACAGAGGGCAGAAGGGCACCAAAAACGAGTGGCATTTGGCGCCGCAGACACGCACGGTTTGGTTCCTGGCGCACATAGCCATGGTTGCAGCGCACAGAGACCCTCCACTGCCGCACACAGAGGAAAAAAATTAGAGGGAACATTGATTCATGAGTGTTTTGATTTTTAAACACCATAATTGTATTCTTTGGAATACACAGGTTCGTGGCTCTCTCCTTTTTTGGAGAGCATAGGTAATTCATTTGTTCAATCTGGGAACATGGCGGTGTAAGCTCAATGGCTTATATTGTTTTAGAGTCGGTGTCTGAAACGGTTTAGGCTGTTTTCAGTCATGTGCTACATAGTAGGAGAATTGCTAGGATAAGAAGGTCTTCTGATTATTCTCTTTCAATGTTCTTGCATATGTTTTTCTGTCTAAGGTTAGATATTACCAGCCTTTTTGAGATATACATCTAATTTCTTATTTTCAGTACTGAACAGTCTTGGAGAACTTATGACTGTTGCTTCTTGAAGAAGGGTAAATCTATATATAGTAGTTTAATAAGTACTGGTGGATTAACATTAAAAAAATATATATTCTTTTGGATCACCGGTGTGATTGCATGTGTTGGCAGGGGTTTCGTTTTACAGAAGGCATTATCTTAATGCCATGTAACCTATGATTATGATACTTATGGTAAATGTCATCTAAGATGATTGGTTCTTTGTTGAGGTACCTTTTTCAATAATATAAAGTGTTTGGAACAGTTTTTTATGTTCTATTTCGCCATTACGTATGCAGTGTATACTTGGCTGTGTGCATGTGTAACACGTGTTTAGTAAAATAAATAAAAAATGAAAAAGAAAGGAAGAAAATATAAAGAGGTTTCTAGGTGAGATGTGGTTGCTTCTCTTTCCTATTTTCCCTTTTGGCGCCTCAAGGTGTCCTTGAGTTGAGATCCTGTGCAGATTCAAAGTTGTGTGGTGTTTTTATTTCTTTTTAACAACCTTACAATGTATGATTTTACCTACGTGTAGTCACTTGCAAGCAAATGTTCTTTATACCAGGGACGTATTATTGTTCTCCTTTCATGGTGTACGGATTATGTCTTCGGTCTTGATTTAAGGTTCACACATCTTAGTGTAATGGGGATGAACCCTGTGAGTCCTCCTTTATGGATTTTATCAAGACAGTTCTTCTCTGACATTTCTTTATTGATGTGAAGAATTTGGATTAAAAGGCTTTTGTCTTGTTTTTGACCCTTGCAGTCCATGAGTTTTCTTTCCCCTTGGATAATAGATGGTAGTATCTGACACCTCTCAGATGGTTATTTAGGGGGTTTTCCCCATTTTCCCTCAGGACTTATTTTTCTGGTCCTATAGGGTGTTTTAATATTTATATGTTCCCTGATAGTGATCATAGGTTCTAGTAAAAGCCAGGCTCTTTTCCTACTATTTCTGCGTACATTTAGTCGGTTGTTAGTATTGACCGGCTGGTTCTCTTTGAGTACTGTTGTAGGATTCATCCGCAGACCCTCCTCCAGGGAGGTATCGCTTTGGTATTTAATTCAAAAGTTAAGGAATCTGTGGCTAGATGTTTCTATCTGATGTACAAGTTACTTACCTTTGGTAACGTAATATCTGGTAGAGACATAATATCGCTGCCGATTCCTTAACGCCTTGCCCATCCTCCCAGCTGAACAAAAGACCTATGAGACAAGGGGTTAAATCCTGTATTTATAAAGGGTTTGTATACCAGTGGTCACTATCTCACGTAATGGTGAGTCAACAAACATTTTGTTGTTGTTTCATGGGTCTTATATTGTTATGGCCATCAGGGGTGGCCCCTCCATGTCGGCGGAGGAGCGTCTCCCCACTGCTTTCTCGCAGTGCGAGAAGCTGAAACATAAAATGGTATTATGAATACCATTTTATGTTTCTGCTTCTCGCACAGCGAGAAAGCAGAAGGGTTTGGTTGGGGCGGGTCTGCCCTAGGGCAGGGTAGGAGTGGCTTGCCCACTGCTGAGGGCGCTGAATGTTTGGGCGCACTCTGCCTTTTCTCGATGTGGGCTGCATGCACCCTACATGGAGAAAATGGCCTCCCCATAGACCTCTGGCTGGCTCGCTCAATCACCAGGCTGCCATTGCAGCGTTGTGATTGGCTATGGGGGGAAGGCTGCCTGTTTCCTGTTCAGGAGAGGAGCAGAGATGAGGTGGGACTGGGCTGGCAAAGGTAGGTTAGCTTTTTTTTTTAATTAAACCTCCCCAAAACTCCCCCCCCTCTCTGCATGACCCCCACACACCCCCACCCACGAGTCATGACGGCTGCACCGGATGGCCATACCTCTCACTTCCATTAGTGAGTGGTCTGTGAAGTGGAGGGTCTTTCCCTTTTTAACTATGGTTCTGCTTCAGGGTGCAGGGTTTCACATAGCCTAAGCATCGTTAATTAATGTAGGGTTGTTACCTTAAACCCTTTGGATGGTATTGGCATACCATTTCATGTTGTTTGTAATTGGTGTTTTAAAAGATTTTGAACGTTTTTGGGCACCCTGTTTCCACAGCCAGTTTCTAGAGTGGCTTCACGTTCTGGCACAGACCTTTTCATAGAAGGAGCTGATGTCTGTGCGCTGTAGGGGACTTGTATGGCTCCATTGACATCCTATCCGGAGATAACGTCATCACGGAGCTGTATTACACCATCCTCTGGCGCGCAAAGGTACTGCTGAAAAAATTTCCAGATCCATACTGGCGCCTGGGGAGAATTCAAAAGTTGAGGAATCTATGGCTAGATTGTGTCTCTACCAGATATTACTTTACCAAATGTAAGTAATTTGTATGCCAGGGTCACCTGTCACCTACCCTTGCTCCCCTCATTACAATTGGGAGTGTGTTCCAGCTTACCTGCTCCGGTGTGGCCTACAGCACTGCACAGTATTTACCCTGGATACTTTACACCCATCCTACAAGCCCTGTTCCAAAAGAAGACCAGGGCAGGTGCCAGCTTACCAGCCACTTATCCACTTATTTGAGACCTGCTCGCCCTTGGAAAAGGTGAGCAGAGAATACACACTCTACCTCCCCCCTTGGGAAAAGTGGAGGTAGTATTTATAAAGTATAAAACCCCAGTACCTGCCCTGGGGCAAAGCTGGGGATGTAGGCCTGTAATGCCCCTCCCTGTCTCTGGGGCCTATAGTAAACCTGCCTCCTTTCTGCACCATTGTTTTCAATTTCTTGCAAAATTCACAAACGTAGCAGAAGGTATCTAAAAATAAATTGATTTTGGGGATTATGGGTCTAAAAGATGCATTACACCCATTCCAAGACTTCATTTATTGTTTTATAAATCTCTCCTAAAGTACTCAAAACTTATAGAAGATGTTGTGGGGGGAAAAAAGGTAAAGCCAATGGATCTGGTTTAATTTTAAATAACTAGCCAGACCCTTCTGGCTTTGAAAATATTACTCATTATGGAACAAACAGGAGCTGGAGACTTCCTGGTTGATGCTCTAGCAAATTTGTAATGCTCATTATAGGCCCCATCTTTGCTAAAAGGGATGCTCAAGGCTGCTACTGACACTTCAAAGAGCCTGTCCAAACTGGACGGTTACTCTTAGAGTAAGGAACAAGTTTAACCCTTCTCCCTAAGAGCCCACTTATAATAAATGGCACATTCCTCTAGATTCCCTGGTAGTGCATATTGCCTTTAAACATAAACTCTGTGGGGCTCCTATCATGGTATGATAGGACCCAATGGGAGGATATGGAGGGTTTGTTACAGTACGTCCGGAGTAATTTAGGAAAAAGGTGGCAGATCGTATTGGAGGGCAAGATCATTTCCAGTTCCCCAATACAATGATCAATGGATGCCACCAATACACCGGCTACAGGGATTAAGATTATCTCCTTGTTTATTTTATCTTATGCCATCAATTATGGCTTCGCATCTCTGGTTTTAAGCAAAAAGTTCAACAGCTCTAACCTACCCTTTGACGATGAGCGTTTCTTTGGCCGCCAGGTAGATGAAATGCAAGAGAAAATTAAAAAGACAAGGAGAGAGCCTAGATTATGGGGAGCACCTCAAAAACAATCCACCAGGAGCTCCTTTTGTGGGCATCAATATAAGGGTGGTTCAAAGATCACTTCTCCTAAACAGACTCGGGCATACCAACGACTGTTGCAGTCTTACCACCAGCAAGGAGGCAGGGGCTACTAATGAAGGGTATACCGGGGTAATAACTCCAACAAGGTTAGAGGCACTTCAACCAAGGTAGCCTCTCCCGCAAAGCTTTGACTTACCATGCAGCTCCACCCCACCCAAATAGCACATCACCTGCTGTGTGGAGGTTACAAGAGTTTCTTCCACGATGGGAAGAAATCACCTCAGACCAATCAGTCCTAGGCATCACCAAACACTTGTATTGCCTGGATCACCTCTCAAACCCACCAGACACTGCACCCCATGCACAAACTCCAAGTGCAGAACACCTCTGTCTTTTTCAAGAAGAGGTACACGCAGTCTTGCGCAAAGGGGGCATAGAGCCAGTGGCAGCACTAAACTGGGGCAGAGGGGTCTAATCACTTTATTTTCTAATCTTCAAAAAGGATGACTCCCTCAGACCAATCCTAGATCTCAGGCTTCTCAACAGATACATCCCCGCATAACATTTTCAAATAAATTCCTACAAGATGGTATCAATCTGCTGCACCAAGGCGGCTTCATAACCACCCTAGACCAGGAAGAAACCTATTTACACGTACTCATCCATCCAGCTCATCAACACTACATCTTCTTCATTGTAGGTAGACCTTCATGCCAATTCAAGGTGCCGCCCTTCAATGTTACTACAGCCCCAAGAGCTAGTGGTCCTAGCCTCCCACATCAGAAGGAAAGGCATACATGTCTTCTCTTGTTTAGATTCCACAGCTTTGGATTTACAATAAAGGCCACCAGGTCTCATATTCAGCCCCTACAAATTCAGCCATTAATAGGGTAAATTCTCTAAGCCATCACTGGCAAAGCTGACCCTATCCCCCAACGAGTGCTAGCTTTTCAATGTCTATTGCCTCTTTTACAGCCATGTCATTGTCTTGCACTCAGAACGATCCTGTGTTTCTTAGGCATGATGGCCTCTTGCGTTGCCTTAGTTCCCCGTACCAAACTCTACATGCACCTGTTGCAAGAATGCCTCACACACTATGGTCACAAGCAGAGGGTCCTCTAAAAGATCTAGTGTTGGTAAGGGCAAACACTCACTCATCGCTGCCTGCAGTGGAGGAACAGCAACAACCTGTCGCAGGGCAGGCCCTGCGTCAACCCCATTTCACAAGTGAAGGTTACCACGGATGAATTTCTCCTTGGCAGGGAGGGTTCATCCCCACAGCATGACAGCTCAGAGTCTCATGTCCCACTAGCAGCAGGGTTTTTCACATAAACTACCTCAAACATCTTGCCATTCACTTAGCCTTCAAAGCATTTTTCCAGGGCATTCAGCGCAAAGTAGTAATTATAAAAACAAAGAATATGACCACCATGTACTACCTGCAGAAACAGGGCGGGGCTCAGTCACTGCAGTTCTCAACAGTGGTGCAAAAACAATTGCCATTGGGCAATTCACCACCACATTCACCTCCTCACGGAGTACCTGCTGGGAGTTCATAAAGTCCTTGTTAACCTGCTCATTAGGACACATCAACAAGTCTACTAGTGGGAACTCCTACTTGAAATGCTGGGAGTTCCAGCAAATAGACTGATTTGCCACTCAAGAAAATACAAACATTTTACAGTTCGAGGCATGTGTGGCTTTAGATACACATACTGTGCATACTCCTTCCTTTTAGTTTTGGGCCAAGACCTGTACAAGTTGTATATGATAGAGACATCTAACCACAGATTCCTTAACTTCTGAATTCTCCCCAGGCGCAGTCTGGATCTGGAAATTTTTCAGCAGTACCTCTGCGTGCCGGGCGACGGCATTGTGCGGCTCCGAGAGGACGTCGACTCCTGTCATGACGTCAGTGGAGCGAGATAAGTCCCCTCCGATGCTCGGACTTCAGTTTCTTCTTTTCTGCGCTGCTTGGGTCGTTTTCTATTTTTTACCTGCTTCGACACTGAGTTGGTGGAACAGTGTGCCTTTGTCTAATGTCTACAAGTTTCAAACCTTAAGGGTCTTGTAGCCGAGATATGTTGGTGACGTACCCGCATACAATTTGTATGTTGTGTGTAGGCGAGCACCACAGCACAGAGGATTGTAGCTCCTGCTGCAAACTAAAAGCAAAGTCGTTGAAGGAGTGGTATTTGAAGTTGATGGCGGCGCGTGTGTCACGATCCTCGTAGGCTTCCCAGTCTTGGTCTTCATTGTCTTGGGAAGAGTTTTTGCGGGGTTGATCTAGGAGCCGAAGCCTTTCTGGAGGACGTCAGTCTCTGAAGAAGTCAAAAGGTAAGGGATCGGTGAATTTGCGACATTCTCGGATTTCCTCTCATGGAGACTCTGTCTCCCATGGCTCCTCACGCTCCACAGTATGCGGCTCTGCACCGTGTCTCCCAGTGTTTCCAAGAGCTGGGGCATCAGTGGCTCAGATGAGGAAATATTATAATACCTTGCACCTCATTTTTGGTACCCCGTCTTCCTCTGAAGCGCCTTTAGGCCCAACGAGGTGAGTGGGACGCCGTCGAAGGGTTTGGCGTCAGTGACAGTTAAGCCGTTAGAGATGAGAGGTCGGCGCCGGTCGACGTCTTCTGGTGCCGGTCGACTTCTGCTGGCACGGCTTTGGCACAGATCCACAGTCCTTCGGGATCTCGCCCTATGACGCTGGACTTCGATTAGCCGACTCCGACACATCAGCGGCCTCGGTCGAAGGTGCTTCTCCTCCTTGGTGTAGGCGTAGTACAATGTTGGATGCAAAGTCAACTATTCAGACTGAAGGTAATATGCAGGTTTTGATTCCTTCTCAGGAAGAGGTTGTGGACAGACAGTCTGCCAATTGAGGCAAGTACCTTGCAGCCTATATCTGACATTGATGTACCACTGATGGAGAAGAGCTGGTTGTCTGCTCTGGGAGAGGCTAGTGGCCTGGATTCTTCATCAGCTTCACGGTTGCTTTCTCCCCCTGGCCTTGGTACGGAGGCAAGTTCCTCCTTTGCAGACATAAGGAAAGTGGTTACAGTTTTAAACTTGTCATGTCCTACGGTGCACAGCTCCACAGATCCTTTGATAGAGGTCTTTTTTTCAGGGACGGACAGGGGAAGAACCTGTTCTTCCATTTAGGGAGGCCCTTTTTGATATTGTATAGGTACTTGGGCCAAGCTTGAATCTGGGGCCTCAGTGGACCGATATATTGCACGTAGACACCTTTCTGCGCCTAGGAACCCAGTTTGTTTCATAGACACCCTTCTACCTGTAGCTTGGTGACTCAGGTTGCAACTTCTTCACAGAAAGTAGATTCTGTTCCTAAGACTCCAGTGGGTAAGGAATCTAGGGGTCGCGATGCTTGTGGTAAACACATCTTTGCTTCGGCAAGCTCAGCCTTGAGATCCTCAAATATGTCTTGTGTGCTGAGTCGATATTCCCATGCTTTATGGGATTCGCTACAGAATGTGTTACCATCTCTTCCGGATAGCCTCAGCAATGAGATTGGTGTTTTGATTAAGGATGGTCAGCCGGCTCTTAGGCTTACCATAAGGTGCGGTATGGACACTATGGACTCTGTAGGTTGTGCTATGGCATCGGCAGTGGCATTAATGCGTTGGGCTTAATTGGAAACTTCGGGTTTTTCGGAAGCTGTCCAGTCGACTTTGGTTGACATGCCATTTGCTGGAGCCCATCTCTTTGGGGGTCAAGCTGATGCAGCGTTAAGATGCTTCTGTGAAAGATAAAGGTCTTCAGAGTCATAGCTTTTCGTTGTTTTTTGTGTAACTTGTCTTTATACTTGAAATGCAGGCTTTTTCTTTATAAGCGAGTAAGCGTCTTTGGGGCATTTTATATGTCTATTGTTGGTGTGACCACTTGGTGCCCTGCGAGAGCAGATGTTTTATCCTCAGTACCATTTTGTTTCCCCTTTTTTAGGCTGGTATTGATTTGGATGACTGAGGAAGGTTTTCCATTGTCCCTTAGCCTCTGAGGATGAGCTTTGTGCTCCAGAGGTTATTATCAAGAGACGTGTCAAATTGTATGGAAGATTTTCTGATGCAAGCTGCTTTGAAGCAGTGCAGTATGCTAAAGTGTGCATGGTTTTGACCTTTTGTTGTCTCTCATAGGGACATGTTATGCCAGTGGTAAGTCTGGTATATAGGGACGCTCTGGTCTTTACTTGTTAGAGTAATCAGTGTAGTATGTCCTCACTATTCTTGTAGGGTGCATATTTATTATGGCGCTGATAGATTCAGAGCCTACGTTTTGTATTCTTTAGAATGCATCTTCTTGTGGTTTATCCTTCATTAAGTCCTCTTGGACTATGTGTTTTTAAGGTGTAGGCTGTTTTCTCCTTCAGAGCGGACTGCATGTCTACATTTTTATTTTATGTACTTCACTTTTTAGAAATTTGCAAGGGTAAACTCAGAGTTTATGGTGTATTCTTTGGAAGACCCGTGTTTTTATATATTATTTCCTTTTAATGTTTTGTTTTTTAGGTTGAGCCTGGGTAGCGAATGTGCTGCTCTCCAAGCCATGCTGTATTGAAGTATGTAGTTGAAGCCGTGCCCACTCTCTGCCCATATTTGTTATTGTATATATTACGGTGGTCCCAGTATTAAAACATCGAAATTGTGTCAGGAAAAGGAAAGAATACGATGATACTTAAATTACAGAGTCAAAAGCAGAAAAGAATTGATGTGTCAGTGTTATTTAATCACACTGAAACTAGTTAGCATCTTGTCAAAAAAAGCATTAAAGGACATACATTTCTGTAAAAAACATCATCACTGCAGTGCCCGAAGGGTAACGGGGAGAGGGGAAGGCAAGTGATTCAAGTGGGGTGGTGAGGGGGTGCGCTGGAGGACGGGGCACCGTGAGTGGTTAGGGAGGGACCTCTCACAAATCATTGGTGGAGGGAGAAAGTGCTCCGTGGCTCCAGCGCACCCCCCACTTTTGTCCTGAGGAAGGGTTGGGAGAACCTGCACACACAGGGGCCGAAATGTCAACACTTCGCTAATGCCAGTCGCTTCAACAGTACTTACTTTATTGTGGACTTTTGTGTTACATGGCTAAATATGTACAGATGTTATGCAATATGACGAATATCTAATTGTTTTCCTGGCATACGAACAATATATGCCTGAATGCTTGATTGTGGTATTTTATCACCGCCTATTACTTACCTCACCACCTCACTTGAATCACTTGCCTTCCCCTCTCCACGTTCCCCTTCGGGCACTGCAATGATGATTGGGTACATATACTTTCTTATTAGTAAAGTCAGCCTTTATCAGAGCTTTAAAACAAATTAAAGATATGTGAGAGTGGCTATGTTGAGGTGATGGGCATGTTTGCATGGTGGTCATGAGGGAATCTGAGGAGGAGGTGGCAAAAATGATTGTCACACCACGCGCCAACTGCTCTAAAGACGGCGCTGGCTCTGTGTGTTGTGCGATGTATACGTACCTCTTAATCACTGCTAATTGTATGGTACACAGGCTTACTTCTCTTCTGGCGCTTCGGTCGTCGGTGTCAGGCAGTATGATGCAGATGTTCGCTTTGAACGCTCTTGCCGTCCTCTTACGCTCTCTCTTTCCTCTCCCCCCCCTGTATTCACCATCCCCACGCTTTCCAATTCATGTGGGAGTAATACTGAGGGTACTCACTCGAGCTTATCTAATTGAACGAATCCAACCAGGGAACCCATCATACCTGTGCCCTATCAGTGACTAGTAATTCCAATCACATGTCTGTACCCTTACCACCGCTCTGCAGAGCTTTCCAGTGTGCTGTTATGCATCTTTGGAACCAGTAGCCCATGTTGTGACTGGTACACCAGTGACACAATTGAAACTGTGTGTGTGTGTGTGTGTATCTGTCTGTCTGTCTGTCTGTCTGCGCCCCCTCTTAGAGCATTCCTTGAACTCTAAGACCATGTTCTCAATCCAATGTCTGTCCCGTAGACTCATTGGGCACCTCATGTAAGATCTTCCAGTAGGTGACTCTTGCACTAATGACCGGTTTCTATGTAGTTTGCGTCCTCGAATTAGGGTGATTACCTCAGCCTAAATCAGTTCCAGTCGTGAACTTTTCACCTGCAAGTCGTTAATTTAAGGTGCTTTAGTTCAATTAGAGCAATACAAAATGTGTTCGGCTATCGCACAAAAGTCCAGGACTGGAATTGGTGTAATGACCTGGAGCAAGTAACACTCAAAGTGCAGCCCGGGGGCTGCTTGTGGTCCTCCTGAGCTTTACATGCTAGGGTGAACAGCAACAGTGGGATACTGTTTACTTGAGCGAGCACTGACATTCAGAAATATGTCAAATAGACGGGCAAACATGAGGTGTCCTGCAGCACTTTAAAAGCATATTTATTTTTAAAGCTATCTTGTAACAAACGTGTAAAAATGTGAAAGTCTCTACAAAATACCCCAAAGTTGTATTTCGTTAACATGCAGAGCGTTTCAACTTAGTACATCCAGTTCTATCAATGCATTGAGAAGTAGCTTTTAAAAGTGGTAATTTTTAAAAATGAACGTAGAAACAAACTTTCATGCCTCCTCCCGCCCTGACAACACCAATAGTAAATTAAGAGGCAAATAGGTTGTCATGTGGACCCCTCTGGGTCACCTGGGCTATTATTATACATGGACAACATTATAGGAAATTAAATCAAACACAAGAGTAGGTTTTGTACATCACATATCATGAACGAATGTATTTTAAGGTGGTCTTATTTGTAATAATGAAGAAAGAAGAGCCAAAGTGAAACTAAACAGTTGGTTAGGATTGCACAGTTTTGTCTAGTGGGGAAGATGGGATTGATCCCAGGTTTTCTGTGTTCGCATTGTGCAATTCTATTTCATTCCAATTCAGTAATCAAGTTACTTTGTTTTTACATGCAACACTCCCTAGGTAGGAATTGCAAGTAGAGAAGGCTTACCCTTCGGTGCAGTACAGACCATACTTTTTGCATGTGGGAAAATGTTTGAGAGTACCCACGACATGGGGTAAGTGGTCACCCTATCCTGAATCGTGTTTCATAACGTATCCTCCAGAGACTGTCCATTAAAAGGTCTTCATTGTTCTACCTCTAGATTGCATTAATTAAGGGTAGTATTTTTATGGAGGACAGTTGTTAAATCTTCAAGGCCTGGTCTCTGACCAAAAGTGTAGTGTTGCGTTTGTGAAGTGCATTGGATCCATCTGTGCTTCTCAAGGGCATTCCTGTAGCAGCAGACTGTAAAAACGCAAAAAACGATTGTGCCTATTTACCAAAGCATGTTTGTTTACTCTTCCTTTTCCACACTTTTTAGGTTTTGCTGGTCTCTTCAAAACATGCTGTATTCAGGATATGGACATTAAGCTCCACCCACTTTCTGACCATCTTTTTAACTGCCTCTAGTCCCTGTCCTTTGTAAATGGTGGCTTTGTATTGGTCAATAGGCTTAGTAGTCCCGCCTTGCCTCTTATTAGTAACCTCCCACGAGGACACCCCCTGTTACATGTATCTGAAAGAAACAGGTTAGTGTTAGATTCCTTACCTTAGAATATCCCCAGGCGTCAGTCTGGATCCGGAAACTTTTGCGTAGCAGTACCCCTGCGCGTCGGTAGGCGTCGTCTGCAGGCGTCCCCTGCGGCTCCGCGTCGTCGGCGACGTGCGCCGTGATGACGTCGCTGGAGTATATAGACGCCGCCTCCGCGCGCTGACGTCAGTTCTTCTTTTTTCCGCGCCAGTTAGCGCAGATCCGAAGAGCAGTACTCCGGTCTTTTGACCTAGTTTTGTTAACTTTAACTCTTTCTTCAAGGTGCCGGTAGGATGCCCGGGTTTAAGAGTTGCGACGGGTGCGACCGAATGATGTCGGTCACCGACCACCATCGACTCTGCCTCCGGTGTCTGGGCGCGGACCACGACGTCGAGTCTTGCGTCGACTGCCGGGCCTTGACAGGTAAAGCTAGACGGGAGCGGTCCCGCAAGCTGCTCGAACTCCGAGTGTCGGCCCCTCGTCGAGAGCGGTCCCGGTCCGGTCGGAGGTCGAGGGAGCGGTCGAGGGAGCGATCGCGGAGCCGCCATGAGCGCTCCGGGAGTCGCCACCATTCCTCCGGTTCATCAGGTAAGCGTCACAAGAGGTCGGGGCGTCCTCATCGTACCCCCGACTCCCCCCGACGCCCGCGTGATGCGGCCGGGGGATCTGAAAGAAACAGGTTAGTATTAGATTCCTTACCTTAGAATATCCCCAGGCGTCAGTCTGGATCCGGAAACTTTTGCGTAGCAGTACCCCTGCGCGTCGGTAGGCGTCGTCTGCAGGCGTCCCCTGCGGCTCCGCGTCGTCGGCGTCGTGCGCCGTGATGACGTCGCTGGAGTATATAGACGCCGCCTCCGCGCGCTGACGTCAGTTCTTCTTTTTTTCCGCGCCAGTTAGCGCAGATCCGAAGAGCAGTACTCCGGTCTTTTGACCTAGTTTTGTTAACTTTAACTCTTTCTTCAAGGTGCCGGTAGGATGCCCGGGTTGAAGAGTTGCGACGGGTGCAACCGAATGATGTCGGTCACCGACCACCATCGACTCTGCCTCCGGTGTCTGGGCACGGACCACGACGTCGAGTCTTGAGTCGACTGCCGGGCCTTGACAGGTAAAGCTAGACGGGAGCGGTCCCGCAAGCTGCTCGAACTCCGAGTGTCGGCCCCGCGTCGAGAGCGGTCCCGGTCCGGTCGGAGGTCGAGGGAGCGGTCGAGGGAGCGATCGCGGAGCCGCCATGAGCGCTCCGGGAGTCGCCACCATTCCTCCGGTTCATCAGGTAAGCGTCACAAGAGGTCGGGGCGTCATCATCGTACCCCCGACTCCCCCCGACGCCCGCGTGATGCGGCCGGGGGTTCGGGTGGCCCCGCGTGGGTCGCCGACGCCGTCTGCCCCATACCCGTCGGTCCCTGGGGAAGGCGCGTCGCGCGAGGAGATTGAGGAGTTCCTCATGGCTATGAGGGCGATGTCTCCTCCGGCGGGGCCTACGGCGCCTGCGGGCCCGTCGGTCCCGTCTGGGAGCCCGAGCGGTGCGGGTGCACCTGCCCCGACGCCGCCGAGTGCTCCGGCCCCGGCGCCGCCGGCGGCTCCGGCCCCGGCGCCGCTGGGCCCTTCAGGGTCGTCGCCGGCTGGTCCTCCGGCCTCCCCGGCGCCGATTCCATTGGGGCAACCCGTGGTGCCGCCTCCGCGACTCCGCCGTCGGTTCCGGCCGGCGTCGGGGCGCCGGCGCCGCGCGGCGCCACCCCCGATCCCTCTCTGACTCCTGACGCGGAGTCGGACCGGCGTCATCCGACGCCGAGTCCGGCGCCGTTGGGGCCCATTGGCTCCGAGGAGCCGGTTTATATCGTCGACTCGTCCTATGGCGATGAGGACGAATATGGAGAGGGTTGGGAGGGGTCTGAGGACCCTTTGTCACGAGCCTGCCAGTATGACGTGGACTGGGTAGGTGACTTAGGTGAGGCCAGTGGTCTGGACGAGTCGCCCAACCCTGGGTTTGTCTCGCCTTCCCCTGTGGCGTCGGAGGCGGGGGCTGCCTATTCGGTGGTCCTGATGAGGGCTGCCAAGGCTTTGCGCCTTGAGCTCCCCGTCGCTAAGGTGAAACCTAACATCCTCACCGAAGTATTTAAACCGCAGTCGTGCCCACAGGAGCCTCTGCTGCCATTTAATGAGGCCCTGACGGATGTCCTTTTGGGCACCTGGTCCAGGCCCGCTTCCGGTGCACCGGTTGACCGGAACGTTGCCAGGCGTCACCGTCCGTGTTCGGACGACCCTGCCTTCCTTTCCACCCATCCCTCCCCGGAGAGTCTGGTGATCCAGGCCTCCACTTCCCAGTCCGCATTCCCGTCGGCTCCGCCCGATCGGGAATCGAAGCGATATGACCAATTTGGCAAGAAGGTCTTTTCGTCTTTGAGTGCTGGACTGCGGTCCTGTAATACCGCATGCCTCTTGGGCCGCTACACCCACTCCCTGTGGGACACGGTCGCGGAGTGTCTGCCGCAGTGCCCGCAGGAGGTGCGGGACAAGCTCAACCAGGCCTTGGTTGAAGGCCGGGACGCGGCGAGGTATTCGATTAGGTGTGGTCTTGACACGACCGACTCGCTGGGACGGGCTATGTCCACGACGGTGGCGATTCGTCGCCATGCTTGGCTGAGATCCGCCAACTTCTCGCCGGATGTCCAGACTGCCCTCATGGACATGCCTTTCGATGGCAGTCGCCTGTTCGGTGACAAGGCGGACAACGCGCTTGAACGCTTCAAGGACTCCAGGGTCACGGCCAAGTCCTTGGGTCTTTCGACCCAGCGCCAGCAGCAGGGTTCGTTTCGCCCCTTTCGTGGCCAAGGAAGGGGCGGTCCCACGCGTGCTGCCAGCCACGCGCCGCAGACCGCTCCCCAGCGCGGTGGCGGCCGTGGATTCCGCCGTGGTGGCGGTAGAGGGCAGCGGCGAGGTCAGTCCACACCTCCCCCCGCTGCAGCCTCCAAATCTTCCTAGTCCGAGCTTTCGGGCCCATGTGACGCCAGTGGGTGGCAGGGTTCGTCATCACCACTCCCACTGGCGCACGATTACATCGGACAGGTGGGTGCTGCAGCTCGTCCGAAGGGGCTACTCCCTCCCCTTCGAGTCCACTCCTCCAGCCATGCCACCGCAGAACCACCGTGTGTCGGGGGACCACTTGACACTTCTGCAGGAGGAAGTTACGGCCCTCTTGGCCAAGGGGGCCATCGAGCGCGTTCCTGGGCCAGAAGTAGGGTGTGGTTGCTACTCCCACTACTTTCTGGTGCCCAAGAAGGACAAAGGGGGCCTTCGTCCTATCTTGGACCTACGGAACGTCAACGGCTTCCTCCGGAAGGAGAAGTTCAAGATGTTGACTTTGGCTCAGGTCTTGGCTGCTCTAGACCCACAAGACTGGATGGTAGCGTTGGACTTGCAGGATGCGTATTTTCACATCCCCGTCCTGCCGGCCCACCGGCGTTACCTGCGGTTCACGGTAGGCCACGAGCACTTTCAGTTTATCGTGCTCCCATTCGGCCTTACCAGCGCCCCACGGGTGTTCACGAAAGTGATGGCGGTGGTCGCAGCTCTTCTGCGCCGGTTAGGGGTTTCAGTCTTCCCCTACCTCGACGACTGGTTGTTGAAGGCGGGCTCGCCCCAAACAGTCGTCCACCACCTTCAGATGACGGCAGACCTCCTGCACGAGCTGGGGTTTTCCATCAATGTGCCGAAATCACACCTGTGTCCCTCTCAAAAGCTCCTTTTCATCGGAGCGGTTCTCGACTCGGCGCAGTTTCGGGTTTATCCTCCGGAACGGCGGGTCCGGGATATTCAGGCTCTGATTCCCATCTTTCAGCCGTTGTCCCGGATTTCGGTCAGGTTGACGCTGCGGCTTCTGGGGCTGATGGCCTCCTGCATCCTTCTGGTGCATCACGCCAGGTGGCGGATGCGGGCTCTGCAGTGGGACCTGAAGTTTCAGTGGGCCCAGCATCAGGGCAACCTGTCCGACCATGTCCTGATCTCGGAGGGCACTGCGAGACAGTTGCAGTGGTGGCTTACGGACCGCGATTGGGTCAGAGGCAGATCCCTCTCCCTTCCCCAACCGGAGCACGTGGTTGTGACGGACGCGTCCCTCCAGGGCTGGGGTGGCCACTTGGGAGAGGCGGAGATCAGAGGCATCTGGTCTCCGGCGGTGTCCCGGCTCCATATCAACATGTTGGAGCTGCGGGCGATTCGCCTAGCACTGAAGGCATTCCTCCCCTTTGTCAACGGGAGTGTAGTGCAGGTGTTCACGGACAACACCACCGCCATGTGGTACTGCAACAAACAGGGCGGTGTGGGGTCGTGGACCCTTTGCCAGGAGGCTCTGCGCCTCTGGCAATGGCTGGAACGCCAGGGCGTGACTCTGACGGTTCAACACCTGGCAGGTTCTCTGAACGCCAGGGCGGACGAACTCAGCCGTCGGTGCTCGGTGGATCACGAATGGCGTCTGAACTCGGACGTGGCGAACGGCCTCTTTCAGCAATGGGGAGAGCCTTGGTTAGATCTATTCGCCACAGAAGAGAACGCGCAATGTCATCAGTTCTGCGCGTTGGAGTTTCCAAGACGGCACTCGCTCGGCGACGCCTTTCGGCGCGAGTGGAGCTGCGGTCTGTTGTACGCCTTTCCGCCTATACCACTTCTGCCCAGAGTGCTGAAGAAGATCAGGCGCGACCGGGCCCAAGTTATCCTTGTGGCTCCGGACTGGGCTCGAAGATACTGGTATCCCGAGCTACTCAGCATGTCAGTCGGTCCCTCGATCCGCCTGCCCCTTCAGGAGGACCTTCTGTCGCAGCAGCAGGGGACGGTCCTCCACCCGAACCTGTCCAGCCTCCACCTCCATGCGTGGAGATTGAGCGGCGACAGTTGAGGCCTTTCGACTTGCCTCCTGAAGTCTGTGATGTGATTCTGGCAGCCAGGCGTCCCTCCACAAAGTCGGTATACGCCTGCCGGTGGAAAAGATTTGTGGCATGGTGCACAGCAAAGGCTGTGGATCCCCTTTCTGCCCCTCTTTCCGAGGTTCTCCTCTTCCTTCTTTCTCTTGCCCAGCAGGGCTCTGCTCTGGGCACTATCAAGGGCTACCTTTCTGCCCTTTCCGCCTTCTTAAGGCTACCTGATCAGCCATCTTTATTCAAGTCCCCTATTGTACTGAGATTCTTGAAAGGCATCACGCACATGTATCCTCCTGTTCCGTTCGTGATGCCTCAGTGGGACTTGAACCTGGTTCTGACATATTTGATGTGCGCTCCCTTTGAGCCGCTTCATTCCTGTCCTCTCCGTCTTCTCACTTTAAAGACGGCCTTCCTGGTTGCCATCACCTCTGCCAGGAGAGTGAGTGAGCTCCAGGCTTTTTCTGTTAAACCTCCTTTCTTGTCCGTCCATCCTGACAAGGTGGTTCTTAGGACTAGGCCTTCTTTCCTGCCCAAAGTGGTTTCTGCTTTTCACATCGGGCAGTCCATCACCTTACCCTCCTTCTTCCCGCCTCCGCATCCTTCAAAGGATGAAGAGCGGCTCCATCGTCTGGACCCAAAACGTGCGCTTTCATTTTACATGGATCGCACACGCCAGTTCCGGGTGGATGACCAACTGTTTGTTGGCTACGTGGGTGAGAAGAAGGGAAGGGCGGTACAGAAACGAACCATCTCTCAGTGGGTCGTCCTGTGCATCAAAGCATGCTACTCTTTGGCTCGGAAGGAGCCTCCTGTTGGGCTGAGGGCCCATTCCACTCGGGCCATGGCGGCTACTACTGCCCTGGGCCGGGGAGTCCCTTTGCAGGACATTTGCCAGGCGGCTACGTGGGCCTCGCTGCACACCTTTGCGAGGCACTACTGCCTGGACAGTCAAGTCCGGAGGGATGGCTTCTTTGGCCGTTCGGTCCTCCAGGACTTTCTGGTGTAGGTTTGTATTGGTTCGCAGACCCACCACCGGGGTTGGTATTGCTGGGGTATCTATTCTAAGGTAAGGAATCTAATACTAACCTGTTTCTTTCAGATGAACAAGTTACTTACCTTCGGTAACGATATATCTGTAAGAAACAGTAGTTAGTATTAGATTCCTTACCGCCCCACCCGTCCTCCCCGTTCTGCGAACTGATACCTAGGGTTAAGGTCATCCCTTTCAGGGCCCTAGTTTCAAATGGCACCAGTGTTAGTTCTCACATGGCTCTGCGTGTTCTGGCGCGGAAAAGCTGTGTGCAAAGAACTGACGTCAGCGCGCGGAGGCGGCGTCTATATACTCCAGCGACGTCATCACGGCGCACGACGCCGACGACGCGGAGCCGCAGGGGACGCCTGCAGACGACGCCTACCGACGCGCAGGGGTACTGCTACGCAAAAGTTTCCGGATCCAGACTGACGCCTGGGGATATTCTAAGGTAAGGAATCTAATACTAACTACTGTTTCTTACAGATATATCGTTACCGAAGGTAAGTAACTTGTTCGTTGTTACTCCCTAGGTTTTAATTACAGTCTCAGCACACTATTTTCTTAAAGGGCTTCAGGCAGGGCACACTTGGTCGTAAGCAAGGCTTTCCAGTGGTTACTTTACTCACTAGCACATCTCACATTTATATGAGACCTTCTATAAATTTCCATTCATCAGCTCCACACAGAGTACAACCTAATCTGGAATTATTATAACACCTTTGTCTCATTTCAAAGTTTCTAATTGTATATATGAATATAGCTATTTGAATTTACTTGTGGTACTGTCTTGCATGCAATCCATTATAGGTAGGGTGGATTTACCATATCTTCTGCAGGGTGCAGTATCGTAAGTGACCAGCAGAGGTCCCAGAGACCTCTTTTGGGCACATATGGCCCTGCACCCTGCAACAAGGCTAGGTAGATAACATTGTCATTCATAATGCTGATAGCTCCAACTTTGCAGGGTGCAGTACCATATGCGGCCAAAAGAGCTCCCAGGGGACCTCACTTGGCCCCATATGATACTGCACCCTGCGACATGGCTAGGTAAAAAACATTGGCATTCATAATGCCAATAACAACTCCAACAAATGCAAGACGGATTGCATTTCCATTGCAATAGGTCTCACATTAGTTAAAGTTCGAGCTGTGAGCATTGAAAATGGCAATGTGGGTGGAGGCAAGATGGCGGTCGTCTGAGACCGCAGTGCGGGTCGCTCAGTGCTCTCAATCAGAGATTAACCTTACCCCTAAAATGTGGTAGAATTTTGCAGCATGAATAATTACTGAGTGGATACCGGCAAAAAAAGACGCAAAAAGGTGCAACCGGACTCGTTTTCAACCCATTAAGATCCGGTTTCAAAAGCCTTTTTCTCTATGATGATCCCGGACACCTCACCTACAGAAAAGCTTGCTCAAGTGAAAACTCGAGTCCCTGCACTCGCTACAGCAGTTGGACTCGCTATATTACAATATTTCTGCCAACTCATTAAGAGACATCGCGGCTGCTACGTACCTTACCTGCATTGCCCCGGAGACTTAGAGCCAGAGCTGGGAGGCTGCATTGGGGATATGGCGCCGAAGAATGCCGGGGCTGTGGCGGCCGCAGCGAAGACAAGGGCTGCAAAACTCGCTCTCCGCGAGAATGTGGAGGCAACCGTGAGGGGTCCGCGGCGAGGAGTCCAGCTGTCATGGGGGCCACAGACAAAACGCCTGGCAAGCCAACCGCAACTGCTGCTGCTCGGAAGGGCGCTCAGAATGCTCCATCGGTAGTCGAGCTTCTCCGAAAGGTTCCCGGGAAATCCCTTCCGGGTCATGATGCACAGAGCCAGCCAAGAGTTCAGCACACGCTCCAGACGCCCCCTACTGCTGCCAGATCGGCTGGAGACACCGAGACTGAAATTGACATACACGCGGGGGTGCAAACAGAAGGTGAGAGTGCCCGGGACAAAACGCTGAACTGTGGTGACGCAGAGAATGCAGGCAGAATGGACAGCAAAGTAAAAAAAGCACTGGCAACGACAAATGTACAGATTAGTGAAAAAGGGCAGTCTGACTCAATGGCTTCACCCCTTTTAACTATGGAAACTAATCTGCCTAGCACCTCTCCCTCGGTTGTAGCTATTGGGATCCTTGAAGGCACCCCTGGGGGCATAGACGATATATTGGATGAACCCACAATACAACCCACAATACAGCCAGGACCAACAATACAACCTGTACTGCGGGAGGTGTCAGAGGAGGAGGGTGTAATATTGGTGCAATCTAATACGTCCTCCATGCCTATTATAAGTCCTGTTTCTCTTCAAAACACAGCAAATGCATCCCCTCTAATCTCTGCTGAATCCGGGGCTATAAGTCTGGAGCACATAGACTCAGACCCAGTTGCAATTATCGTCATGGAGGCCCAAACTGATACTCGACCGGAAAATCAGGGCATTCCGCAACCGGGCCAAAGGGCTATCCTCTCTGATGACTTATGTATACAAAGCGATGATGATACAGAGAGGGATAAAGATAGGGATAAGGAAACCGATAAGGACCCAAGCGATTTCTATTCTTTCTCGGATGAGCTGGGTTGGTCAACAGGTACAGGCACAGGCTCAGATTTAAATGACTCTAGCGATGATGAAACCAGTAACAAGGCTGTGAGAACTGCTCAAAAAGTTTTATTAAGACATAGAAGGAGCCAACACGATACAGCTGAGTTGACATGGGACTATGCATCCACAAGTAGTATACCGCCAGTAGCAACAACAGTAAACCTACATGGTCCAATCCAGCAGCCGGAATCAGGACCCCCAATAGACAAGTCTGCCCCTACTATTGAGACTGTGCTACTAGCCATCGCGGCACATCGAGAAGAAACTTCTCACGATGGGCGGAAGGCGCAAGCCGAGCTACGGAAGGTCCAGGGAGTGGTCCGCAAGCTCTCTAGAAAAATTACCTCATTCAATGACCGTATGGCGGAGATGGAGACGAGAGTGGTTGTCAACGAATCAGAGATTGCTACAAATTGTGAACAGATCGACACTCACGAGAAAGGGCTATGTGACGTGATGTGGAAGCTCGAGGACATGGAGAACTGCTTACGGCGAAATAACCTGCGGGTTTTGGGTGTCCCCGAGGGAGTCGAGGGGGGCGATGCTCGTCCCTTTATAGTAAAACTATTACAAGATTCTTTACCTGAACACTCTGCTTGGAATTGGGACCTTGAGGTGCAGCGAGCGCATCGAGTACCTCTTACCATGCGAAATACCCCGAAACCCGGTGCATATCCAAGAGCTATACTGGTATATTTCGGTAACTTTATATTGAGACAAGCAGTCTGGGAGAAAGCGAGACCAGAGGCAAAAAAATCTAGTGGTCACATAACCTATTTCGTACGCCCTGATTTCTGTCATACCACAGTTGAGCGGAGGTGGCGCTTGCGCCAACTCATAAAACCTCTCCATGATAAGAAACTTCAGGCGTACTTAAACAATCCTGCTAAGTTGAAAGTAATTAATGGTGATCAAACAAAGTTTTTTACCTCTGAGGTTCAGGCAAAAGAATATTTGGATAGCCTCAAATGAGAAAGATAAAGTCAGGATAAAAGTATGTGTTACAGCTTTCTTTATTCTCTTTATTCTTTTCTCTTTATCTTAGGATCTTTTCACTCATGGGTCTGGGTTTTTTTTCTCTTTTTTTGGATTGTTAAATATTAATTGAGCACTAAAGCGACAGTGCACGTACATCACTACAGACTCTAACGGAGTCTAAATGCCTTCTTTTTGGGAGGGTGGGGGGAGGTCAAGGGTCAGGGGAGGGGGCGGGGGTGGGTGCAACAGGGGGAAAATGCATAAAAATGGCAATCATGAATGTAGAAGCAGAATCAGAAAAATAAGTCGTAGTACTAGTATTGTGTATAAAGGTTGGTGCAATGATAAAGTAGAGCAGGGACGGGGGGGGGGAACAGAGCAAAGTATGGCTAGGGTAAAAATTTGCTCCTGGAATGTGGCTGGCCTTAATGATAGGGCGAAAAGGGATCAAATGTTTGGAATAGTTACTCAAAATGCATTCGATATTATATGTCTCCAAGAGACTCGTATCCCTTGGGCTGAAAGGGGGATATTAAGGGTTCCTGGATTCAATTTACTTGGATGTACATCTTATACCTTAAGGACTAGAGGAGTTGCTATACTTGCTAAGCCATTCCTGGGAGAAGCCAAACGTGTAGCTGCCGATTCTCTGGGTAGGTGGGTTATCGTGGAACTTAAATCTGGGATCACAATTTGTTCTATTTATGCCCCCAACGAAGATGACCCCTCTATATTCCATGATCTGGAGATTGAACTATCATCTTGGCCTCAGGTACTTATATTTTGTGGTGATTTTAACATTTCTATGCCAAAACTGGATCTAGTACACAATCAAGTTCGAAACAAATATGTCGGCCGTAAACCTAAAGTCTATAGTGCTCTTCCCCAACTAAAGGAAAGTCTTGGTTTGACTGACATATGGGAACTAAAGCAGCCACATGACCCAGGTTACACGTACTTCTCACACCCTCACAACAAATATGTACGTATTGATTATATCTGGATGACTAGTAACCGGACAAGCCAGGTAGGAATCCTCAAATTACCAAAGATTATAGCAGACCACAATCCCTTAGTACTTTCTCTCTGCATAGACAATATGGTCAGACCCCGTACAAGCTGGACCTTCGACCGAAAACTTCTAGTCAACAGGGGATATATTGAACATATTAAAATATGGACGCAAGGATTCCTGGACTGTAATCGATATAGCTCATCGAGGAACACGGTTTGGGATTGTTTCAAGGCGTCAATCAGGGGTGAGACAATCAGCTATGTAGCTAGGCAGAGGAAAGAGAGTGCCATCTTTAATGATTCCCAGCTTCAAAGGTTAGCTAGAATAGAAGAGAAGCATACCGCTATAATTGCTCAGGCCGGAGGTGGTGGTGATGTCGTGTATTTCTATAGGTTCTGATTCGATCCCCCTATTCCTGACCCTATTCTGGTTAAACTTACTAGCTAGTTAACTAACAGTCAGCCCATGAGGCAAGAAATCCCCCATGATGCAGATACCGTTATCTGACGCAGTCACACTACGGCACAGGAACGTGTTATCTGATTAGGTCATAACGCTTGAGATCTAATTAGACAAGCGACATTCCTCCAGCCCCTGATAAGGCATACGACGTTCTCATAACAAATCAAACCTATGACAACCTGGATAATCCGTGCGGCCATTGTTTTGATTTCACAGAGAACTTTAGTAAAGAATGTGCTAACGAGCAAGTCGTATGACATCTTTATTGACGTACCTATGTCCATCCTTACGTCAATCTCGGCACCTTTAAGGTATAAATATTGCCGACCTTGCCCTATGCAAACACACGCGTGGTGACAAGACGGAGCAGCCATACTTGCCGAAGCCGAGAGCAGAAGCAGACCCCGCAGGCAGCAGCCCCGCCTTCCTGACGCGCTGAGAGACGCGCTGCTATCTCAAGCCGAGAGACCCAGCACCGGCGCTTCTGGGCAGCCCTCGCAGGCAGCCTGGAATATCGAGAGCAGAGAAAGAGATACCATTCCTCATTCATCCTAAATTCCAGGTACAGAACTGAATAACCCCTCCTAGAGAATTCTTTAGTTATTCACTTGGCAAAAACAAACTTAAACTAAACTGTAACTTTCTATTCCCGCCCACGCATTAGACTTAGGTCAGGTACACGGGGTAGGCGTATTTAGAAACACCAGTTGAGTACGTTTAGTCAAATGTATATGTGTATATAAATATATTTTAATCATTTTAAACATCATATGGCTCAGAAACCATATCAATGTTTTTACAGTATTATTTTATACTATTGCTTCTAATGTATGCACTTTACTTAACTATAAGTATTGCAATAATATCGATCCATTTCTCTTGTACGAGAAAAGAGACTGATCAATAAATAACATCTTTTATTGAACACGCCCGTCTCTTCCTTTTCTCTACATTCTGATGAGACTAAGAATGCACGTACTGACTGAGTAAAATAATTGCCTTGTGCTCACACGACTCTCGAGATTGACTCTTGATTAGGGGAGAGCAAAGTTGTCATGTTCTATGGTTGTCAGAAACTAAATCCCTTCTTGTCTAATCAGGGGAGTTAAACCTTCCTTGAACATTCGAGAAAGTTTCTAGCGAACTCTGAGCTTAGCTGGCAAACCCAAAAATTAAGTCTAGTATCGACAGTAGTAGACCTAGTTAACGTCTGGCCTAGGCCTTTACTGCTGTAGGCACTATTCCAATGCGCAGAGCCTATTGGGAAAATAGGAGCTACACTACATGGCGCCCAACGCGTTTGGAAAGGGCGATAAAACTAACGTAAGACATTTAGAGTAACTCAGTCGTGCTTTCTCACTCAGACCCCTTTTCCCAAATACTCCAAAGACGTCTGGAGTGGGTGAAAGGTTATTATATCCTCCAAAACCTCGCAGGAGGGAACTCCTATGTATGGTTCTTGGTCTAGTCAACGTTGAAGGATAAAACAGTTCCAAAATATTGTGCATCTAATCTCTGTTTCCATAAAGAAACCTGATCTGCAAACAAAAATAATACCATCCTGTCAGTAAAATGGGAGACAGCGATGGAGAAAGAGAGGCAATTAGATTAGCTACTGAAATAGCAGATGCTGATGCTACCATGCAAGCAGCAGACGCGGATATAATACTTATTCCGGTCATTAAAAGGAGATCTATAACCTTAAAACTTATAGAAAATGGACTGACACCTAGAGGTGGCACAGTCATATTCGTAATTGAGGCACACGAATATCGGCAGACAGAGGTATACTATACATGGATACATTTTCCAGCAGCAAATGCTGTAACAAAGTACTTCCACTATTACAAAGTAGAGGAACCTCCTGAAACGTACACTCCTTTCGAGGAGGTGGAAGTACCACTCAAATTCCAAGAGCATTTGCTCTTATTTGATGGCGCCCTAATACATAACAATCACATTACAAGGCTCGGTCCTTTAGGAAGACCAGGAGCAACGTGGCCGGTCCTAGCCGGATACACACCACATCCAGACATCGAAAGAATGCCTGCAGCAGAGCTATTAATACAGCTAAAACAACTACTAAAAATTCATAGACAATTAGTTCAGTATGTAATGCGGACTTCAACAATTCAGCCAGCGATTAAAATTCCACAGCTGACCCCTCACCAGGGGAACACAAATAAAATCACACCACAGAACATCCAATCCTGCCTAGGTAAAGTTCCAGCTAAACGGGAACAAATACCATTCTGGTTGGCACAGAAAATTACCCAAATAGAGGCGGTGTTTCCTGACACCACCCCATTAGAAAAACACAGGATTCTGACTATATGTCTCCCAATGGGAATCGCACCACACATTGAGGACTATGACACTTGGGGTACAGTCTTTGCTTCCATCTATACAAAAACGCACGGTGTTCCATCCATTTCGGTGATACCAGATGTGCTAAAACAAATTCAAGATGAATACGGTCCAGAACCTGCTTTAACTCTCGGTATGAAATTACTGAAAGACTTCAAGCAGGTCTCGGCTATATTGCTAGCCAACATAAAGGGTGAAGCAGCAAACGTGGCGATCCGCCAGAGGTTAAAAGAGACAGATATAGCAGACCAACCAGCTGAAATTGCCAGAATCATAGAAAAATCCTATGAAGAACTAGGCAGAGATAGTCTAGGTGGAATACCAGTAAAACCGCAACTGACTACAAGTCCAGAAAAAATATTTTTTAATAATAATTCACTAAAAAAGAACTGGGATGGAAATAAACAATCCAATCCTAAAGAAAAGAAATTCCAGTCCAGAGGAAGGTCTCCTAGGCGAAGAGAGAAATCTCCGAACCCGAGACAAAGGTCACCTCAGAGTGAACCCTCTGGGAATAGATATAACCTTAGAAATAGGGATAATATTAAAAAACCTGATAGATATCAAGACATTGATACACGTCCCTCTCAATCTTTTCAGAATTCCTCGCAGAAATCGGAAAGAAGAGGACGATCAGAAGAGCACGCCAAGTCCAAAGACAAGGAACCTGCTCAACTGAAAAAGAAATCACAATTTCCAAAAAAGAAGGTAGCCAGTATCAAGGTAGTTAACAATGCCGAGAATACTGAGGACACAACTGAAAAACGGAGAATGGGCTCAGACAATGCTAGACAGCGCAGCAGAGGTGAGCATAGCTCGCAAAGTCCTTATGAATCATCTGGAGACAGTGGACACGAATGAATACCTTCAAGTGGAAACTGCAGATACCAGAGTTAGCAAGCCCCACAAAATATACGAGATAACATTACGTATAGAGGGAGATAAGACTAGGAAAATAAGGGGACTATTTTGGGATAACCTATCCAAGGGCTATGACATCCTTCTAGCTGAAAAAGACTGGCCACCAGAGTTTGTCAGGGAGTGCCCTCATGGCGAAGAAGTAATTATGCCTGCCTTCTCGAATCAAATACCGATTCATAAAAAATATACACTTGCTAGAAAGTGGGCAGTGGCCTTAGCACCTGCTTTATATAAAAATCATGTAGGATGGGATGAGGATTCTCCTCCTCACAAAGTCCAGTTAAAATCACAACCTACTGCACAAAGGCAGTACCCAATTAAGCAAGAAGCTAAAAAACAAGTAAATGAAATACTAGATCAGCTAGAATACCAAGGGGTGATTGAAACTTGCACCTCACAAATGAACAATCCTTTATTTCCGGTCTCCAAACCAGACAATTCGTACCGTCTAGTTTTGGATTACCGACACCTTAACACATGTTGCAATACTTTTGCAGTGCAAAACTCACACAGTGCTGCACTAATGAATAACATAGTGCGCAAAAAATACAAAACAACCTTGGACATCTCCAACGGATTCTTTTGTCAAAACATAGCACCAGAGAGCAGATATTTAACTGCATTCTCAGTAAATGGCACTCAAAAACAATTCTGTCGGTTAGCCCAGGGGTACAAGAACAGCCCGGGGGTATTCTCAGCGAGAGTAACAGAATTACTACAACTATATGATGATGAAGCATTATCTTATGTCGATGACATTTACTTAACAGATGATGACTTGGAAACTCACTTGAAAAGAGTGAACACCATAATACTTGGTTTCGCTGCAGAGGGTTACAAATTCAACTTCAAAAAGTCCAGAATTGCCCATCTGACGGTCCTATTCTTAGGATATGAGTTATCAAGTGAAGGCAAAAGCCTGGCAGACAATTTCCTAGAGAAATGTGCCGTAATCCAAGCTCCTAAAACACTAAAAAACCTACAGTCAATTCTAGGCTTCCTAAATTTCGGAAGAACTTACATTGCAAATTACGCAGAAAGGGTCAAACCCCTTTACGATCTAATTAAACCAGACTTTAAAAGATCCAGTTGGACTCAAGCACACACAGAAATTTTGAGATCCTTACAAACAGACATGCTAATTAAAACAAAATTAGAAACCCGTGATAATACACGCAACCTTGTGATCCGAGTCATCCCAGGGAGATGCGGATTCACATACCTAACCTCTAATGAGGGAGATAAGGTACCAATTGCATTCAAATCACACTTGTACACTAAGGCTGAAATGAAATTTAGCCCAACGGAAAAAATTCTTACAGCAACACAGACAGCTATAGCAAAAGAACGAGCCCTGGCACAAGGTAAACGAATAATAATCGTGACACCAATACCAGCCTTAGAGGCGGTAACAAAGGCAAGCATTCCAAATGCTAAAGCACTCCATCCAAGATGGATACAATGGGCTAACTCTCTTGCTGCAACAGACGTGATGTACGAATTTGATCCTTATTTAAAAACACAAGAATTTCTCCAATATGAATTTGAATGTCCTCCGCCAACCGAAATTCTGCCTCTAGATGACTACGGCTGTATAATATATACAGACGGATCAGCACAACCCGCAGTAGGGGGTAAACAAGCTTACAGTGCTGCGTGCGCGATTGTTAAAGGTCGTTGGCACGAAGGGAAATTTAAACCAACCCTCACTAAAACACAATCTCTAGGAGATTGTACAGCTCAGCGAGCTGAATTACTAGCATTCAAGATGGCGCTTGAAAATACCGATCGAGAATTCCCCACGCTCATAGTGTGCGATTCGTATTATTGCGTTCAATCTTATAATGAATACTTGCAGATCTGGCTTCAGAATGGTTTCAAGGATGCGAAAGGTGGCACAATCAAGCATAAAATGCTCTGGGAACAAGTAGCTCTTTTACAAAAAGAACTACCAAAGACTCACGTGATACATACACTGAGTCATCAACGTGATGGCGTTCACGTTGCAGGGAATTCATTGGCTGATGAGGCCGCGAAGGCAGCTGTGCAAACGGCTTCCGTAGCTGCCGTCACCCGGTCAAAAACAAAAATAGACAGCGAAATATTACAAGCTGTCAGCGCTTCAGAAAAGGATTCGATAGAACCACTCCCTAAAGGCTTTCCAGTAAAATACTCATACATAACTGATACAAACAATGTTCCTTTTGCTCGAATCCCTGGAGTGGGGGATAGGGCAATTCCAAACATGGAACATAGGTTAGGACTGATAATAGCGGCACACGAAGGGCTTGCTTCTACCCATGCTGGCGTCTCAGCCACTGTATCATTATTAAAACAGAGATACTGGTGGCCACAAATGAGAAGACAAACAAGGAACTATGTTCTAGCATGTGAAATATGTCAAAAAATGAAAGTATCAACTGTGAGACGTCCAGCACAGACGCCCCTTCTAATCTCGGATAAACCATTAGCCTGTGTTTATCTAGACCACTGCGGTCCCTTACAAAGGGATGGTAACTATAAATATATCTTGGTCGCAGTGGACTCATGCACGAGATTCATATGGATGTGGCCCCAGCGAACGGCTGACGCCAGAACTGTTATAAAAGATTTGCGAGTCTTTATCGGCACATACGCAATTGGCATTCTGCATTCGGACAATGGTCCTGCTTTTAGCTCTCGGGCTTATAAGGAGGCCATGGTCAGCATGGGCGTGCAATTGCGGTACTCTTGTCCATTTCACCCTGAGGGGAACGGAATCGTTGAAAGAAAAAACCGTGACATAAAGCAATCTATAACGGCAAAGGTATTAGGTTCGGGAGCTGGGTGGGTCAAACATCTAATAAGTGTCCAACGTAGTCTTAATAACTTGCCAAGAAATTCTCTGAAGGGATTCAGTCCGTACGAATTATTATTCGGAACTAGGATGTTGATCTCTGACCTTGATAGTCAGACTTCAGTGGTAACAGAAAAAAGCTTTGATGTCAAAGACCGTTTGGCTATTTTGCAGGACTTAAACAAAACAAGAAAAGACCTGAGCAACATACAGTTGAAAGAACAGCCAACGACCACTGAAGAATCACCACCTGTCCCAGCAAGACCTGTCTGGATTCCAAAAGTCGGGGATCTAGTCAGGGAGAAGATCGCGGTAAAGAAGGAATTTGGGCCTTCTTACAGAAAAGCAGTTCCTGTATTGTCTGTCAACGGGACAAGATCAGTTGTACTACCGCCACTTGCTGGAAAAAAGGAGAACCGAGTTGTATCCATCGACCTGGTAAAACCACAACATGTGGCCGATAACAAACAGTAGGCCAAGTGGACTCCCAATAAGTAGCAGAACACCAAGGTTTGCTACCAGTACAGAGGTCCTATCAAAGAGGCTCATCACATTCGAAACGCCTACGGAAGAACAACAAGGACTATGCAACAATGCAATAGAACTTAGACCTCTGAAAACCCAAATAAAGACATTTAGCAGAGACACACCAATCTATACAGAAGTACCAAGTGAAAATGCGAGAAACAAAAATCCTGAACCAATTGGAACAATTGACAGAACTGCATCCGGTTACTTCATCAACTTCGATGATTCCTCTGACGGCTTCAGCGAACAAAAGACACAGCCATCATCAAAATCCTTTAAAGACAAAGCTAAGGAATTTTTGAAACAACTGAAAGAAACATATCTAGTTTCTCCATGGATTGAATTTTGGGTGGGTTTTGGTGCATTTATCCTCATACTTTGGCTCATCATGGTATTTACCTTGGGACGCTTCATTGAGGGAAAATATGCTAAAATGGACACAGCAAGTCAGAACATCAACTTGGTCCTCAAACCACACACATCTTCACACGTCGAGAAAAGAGAACTTTCTTCAGAACTTTCTTCAGCCAACTTCACAGCAATTCCAATATCTGGTGGGGTAGCCTGGGACAACACTGACTATGAAATTTATGGTCCGGTCGAGATCCTGAAATATCCACACCAAATCAAGATCTCCTTGAGTGACTTTGCAAAACCAAACTCATTTGCTGATGATTGGGACTTTGAAAGTATAAACAATATGATGTCTGACTTAGTAATGTCTGCTAAATTTACAAAACATGATTATTTGCAGGGTTCTACAAATTATGACAGCATGTACTGCTATAACCATTATGGTAACCATTTCTTGCATAAATCTGCACAACCTAGAAATGTTTTAAATTTTAATCAATGGGAACATTGTGCTACACCTCCAAAAGGGAGCTCTAGAACCGTGTATGGCAAATATTCATATTTTTCAGGTTTTAACATAACTAATGCTGAAACATTTTATTACAAATTGTCAAACAAGACAGGGATGAAAACCATGATAACCAACACAAAATTGATATATTCAGATTCTTTCTTTGAAAAAATGAATACTTTTGGATTTGATTATTGGGACAAACATGTTGATTTGAAAAGTGTTTGGGGCACAAAAGAATGGCAAGTACAGGGTATAGAAGCTTTGTTTAGAGCCTGCATGATCCCAGAACAAATGATATTTTTAAATGACACCGTTCAACAAACCACCTGTCTTGGCTTAGCCAAAATCAAAGATTTAAATAACCTGTCTATTCCAAAGCCAACAATGTTTAGCAATAACTCTGAAACAGATGAAGAAATAGACATAAACCATATACTTAAGCAAAACAGAACACATCCTGATTGGAAACAATGGTTGATCTGGCCCACAGATACAAATAACTGTCAAGATAGATTCCTGAATAAAACACAGGGTTTCAAAATGACCAGGCCAGACCCTAGATATCCCCAAAGACATCACCCAGGGATAATAACAACCTACAGTGTGGGCAAATTATGCCTTCAATGGCTACAAACTTCCACACTGCCTGAAATTAAGCAACACCTAACTTTACTTACTGATGGTGCTGACTTGCGTGATTTCATAATGGGACCACGCAAACAGCGTCAAAAGCGTTTCATAGCAGCCTCTGTATATGCAGCATACAATGAGGCCTGGAAGGTTACTCAAATTGAAACAGCAGAAAGAATACGGGAAATTGACCGTATTAATTTGGAAAAATCACTTTCTGTAGTGGACAATGGGTTAATGACTCTGTCCTCCAGAATTTTTTCATTGGACAGCATTGTGTCTTCAGCAATCGATATATTATCGCAAGACTTACTGTTATTACAACATGGTCAGTCACAATTGCGTTCTATTGTACAGCTTGGCTGGACGTTACAAAATCTGCGTTCAGGCTATGTGCCTTGGCGTTTAATCAACACAACGTCACTATTCCAAATCTTTAACCTTACTGATAGACAAATCGGTATGGCTCAGAAGGGTGCTGATTATACAATCTTGAGCATTGAAAAACTAGAAAGATTACCGTTGACAATGTCAGAACGACCTGTCAGTGAATGGATAATCCACGGAATCATAAATATTCCAATCTCAACCTTCAGGTTTCAATACTGCCAAAAATATATACAGGCTGGCATGTACGAGAAATTGGGAAAGGGGTACCTTAAAACAACATGGAACCTGCCCTATTCACATGCATGTGTCAGTAACAAAGGACAGAAAGTGTTTCTTAGTGGCAACAATTGTGCTATGTCACTAAGCGGCACGCTTCTGTGTAACGGTATTAGTTTGCACGGAGCCTGTGAAGGGAATTCATACAACCTTTCATGTCACCAGCAAGGCGCACCTGCAACTGAAATAGAACCATTCTTTCAAAGACTCTATAATGGGAGTTACATTCTTATTGTAGACCGCAGATGCTGTAGTCTTATGCCCGGGACTCCTTATCTCGTCACTACGACGGCGAAGGTCAAGTGCTGTGGACGTTCTTTGTTTCCCAGCTCCTTTCCAGACAGGGAGGCAAGGGCATGGCCCAGTTTGAAAATTACTTCTATTCGAATAGACACTTTAAGCAGAATGAAAACAGTGCTTCTTCAGACGCCTACAAGGCTCACGTCATCTAAAGAAACGTATGATCTACAAGTCGCAAGGACGACTGCAGAGATACATACATTATTATCAACTAATTCCCCCGTACATTTCGCGGAAATCCTGAGCGAAATCTTAAATATTTCTGATACCACAGGGGTCTCAAAGGTATTTAAGACAGTATTTTCGATGGCATTAACACCATTCAAAGCCATACTGGGTATTTTTCCAGACTTCGTCCATTCGATTTTTGGCGGACTTCCCCTGATCCTAGGACTAATTGCAGGAATCCTATTCCTAGTCCTTATTTTTCGTTATGGCAACCCATGTCACAGATCAAACTCTCGCGACAATGGAAGATACGATCCTAGCCATTGGATACCGGGACCGGATATCAAAAATCCTGGGACTATCCCGGCTTAGAGACCTAAACATGACTTGGTTTCTATCATTTCGACCAATGTGGCAAAGGTGTGTTTTACCTGTACTAAGGTGTCTGCTATGCGGAGAAGAATGCGTGTTAGACACCTGTCTGACGCTACAATCGGATGCGCCGGTGGATGCAGATACACTGTTGGTTCCTACCAAGGTTCACGCACTGTGCTGCCCTCAAAGGCTGCCAATTCTGATGACGGCATTCCTGGAATCTTCACCACTGCGATTGAAGAGTAGTGAAGTTCAAGATGAAAGCAGCATCGAACAGGTACGACCTTCTGTCAGCAATGCAAATCAGAATGTCAATGGAGACAATCATGCGCATGAATGCATGGTTACCCCTATTTCCGACTTAGAGGAACTTTCCCATGAAGCTGTTGACAGTTTTTTCGAAAGCCTGAATGATATGATGTTCTCTCCGGAACAGAAATAGAGACTTTTGAGTAAACTCGCACACGGCGTTCCCTGAATTCGGCCTTCAACTTTAAAAATAAAGTCACATGAACAATTACAATCCAGTTCACGGACAGCAACTTTTTTCAGCAAGCCCCTAAAATATTTTTCTATATATTTTTTCCCGGGACACTGATTTTCTGCTTAAAGTAAGAGACTATTCCTAGAGAACTAAGATTTCTATTTTAGATACTTTATAGACTTTATAGACTTTAGCTGCCCGCTGGTATGTTCGCAATAGATTTTATGTGATGAAATGGTTTCGACTTTTTTTCTGTATAGCCATATTAAGAGCCATTTCATGTGTATTTCTCATATACCAACAATCAATAATGCATAACAATGCGTGTTCACTTTTGCATCTAATTCATAGCTTAAGTGCATACAATATATATGACTGCAATTTTTCAGTATATTTGAAAATTTCGAAATGCATTTATGTATTTTGGGGTGGTAAGGTATACACTATACTCTATAGTATGTTGTACTATGTTATACTATGCATAGATTAGTAGATATGACCATAGTTAGCGTGGAGTGGGTGTCGTGTATTTCTATAGGTTCTGATTCGATCCCCCTATTCCTGACCCTATTCTGGTTAAACTTACTAGCTAGTTAACTAACAGTCAGCCCATGAGGCAAGAAATCCCCCATGATGCAGATACCGTTATCTGACGCAGTCACACTACGGCACAGGAACGTGTTATCTGATTAGGTCATAACGCTTGAGATCTAATTAGACAAGCGACATTCCTCCAGCCCCTGATAAGGCATACGACGTTCTCATAACAAATCAAACCTATGACAACCTGGATAATCCGTGCGGCCATTGTTTTGATTTCACAGAGAACTTTAGTAAAGAATGTGCTAACGAGCAAGTCGTATGACATCTTTATTGACGTACCTATGTCCATCCTTACGTCAATCTCGGCACCTTTAAGGTATAAATATTGCCGACCTTGCCCTATGCAAACACACGCGTGGTGACAAGACGGAGCAGCCATACTTGCCGAAGCCGAGAGCAGAAGCAGACCCCGCAGGCAGCAGCCCCGCCTTCCTGACGCGCTGAGAGACGCGCTGCTATCTCAAGCCGAGAGACCCAGCACCGGCGCTTCTGGGCAGCCCTCGCAGGCAGCCTGGAATATCGAGAGCAGAGAAAGAGATACCATTCCTCATTCATCCTAAATTCCAGGTACAGAACTGAATAACCCCTCCTAGAGAATTCTTTAGTTATTCACTTGGCAAAAACAAACTTAAACTAAACTGTAACTTTCTATTCCCGCCCACGCATTAGACTTAGGTCAGGTACACGGGGTAGGCGTATTTAGAAACACCAGTTGAGTACGTTTAGTCAAATGTATATGTGTATATAAATATATTTTAATCATTTTAAACATCATATGGCTCAGAAACCATATCAATGTTTTTACAGTATTATTTTATACTATTGCTTCTAATGTATGCACTTTACTTAACTATAAGTATTGCAATAATATCGATCCATTTCTCTTGTACGAGAAAAGAGACTGATCAATAAATAACATCTTTTATTGAACACGCCCGTCTCTTCCTTTTCTCTACATTCTGATGAGACTAAGAATGCACGTACTGACTGAGTAAAATAATTGCCTTGTGCTCACACGACTCTCGAGATTGACTCTTGATTAGGGGAGAGCAAAGTTGTCATGTTCTATGGTTGTCAGAAACTAAATCCCTTCTTGTCTAATCAGGGGAGTTAAACCTTCCTTGAACATTCGAGAAAGTTTCTAGCGAACTCTGAGCTTAGCTGGCAAACCCAAAAATTAAGTCTAGTATCGACAGTAGTAGACCTAGTTAACGTCTGGCCTAGGCCTTTACTGCTGTAGGCACTATTCCAATGCGCAGAGCCTATTGGGAAAATAGGAGCTACACTACAGTGAGGGTGAGGGGGCTCTAATTTTAAAAGAAATGGCGATTCTCAAGGCAGAGATAAATAGTAAATATACCCAAAAGGCAGCTGAAACTTATCAATCACACCGTAACGAGATCTACGAAACAGGTGAGCGGGTGGGGAAGCAGCTCGCACTCAGTACCCGACAAAAACAATCTCTTAACTCAATTGTTTGTATTGAGTCAGAAGGGCAAGAATTTAAAACACCGGAAACAATATTAGAAGTGTTTAAAAAGTTCTACGAGAAATTGTATGAGAATGAGGACTCGTCTGATTCTGATACAATTAAAAACGAAGTGGGCAGATGGGCTGTCGAGTCAGAGAACACTTCGGGGGTCGATAGGGCTACTAGGCAAGATTTAGAAAGAGATATAACCATGAACGAAATACAAATTGCTCTAGTAGAGCTAGCTGCGGGCAAGGCAGCAGGACCAGATAAAATTCCACTAGAACTGTATAAGATTCTTAGTGACATCATAACTCCTTTACTCGTCGATCTTTTTATAGGAATACAGTTCAGCGGTATCCCCCCTTGGTCATGGCTTGAAACTAATATAGTGGTTTTTCCCCAAAAAAATAAACCTCCCAAACTACCTTCATCTTATTGCCCTATCTCACTGATTAATTCAGACTCGAAGTTATACTCGAAGATTTTGGCTAATCGGCTCAGGGGGACTATCGAGCGACTCGTCTCCCCGTGGCAGCATGGCTTCATCCCGGGTAAGGGCACTACGGACCATACTAGACGTGTTATTGCCCTCTTTGATGCCGTGGCTGTCGCGGGGGGGCGGATGTCGGTGGTCCTCCTGGATGCCGAGAAGGCCTTTGATCGGGTCTCATGGGCCTTTTTGTGGGCAGTCCTTGAACAAAATAATATGGGACCAAGATTTTTAAAATCTCTAAAAGCAATGTATTATTTACCAAAGGCCAGAGTCTTGGCGATGGGTCAGGAGTCAAGTCTCTTCGATATATCCCGGGGGACTAGGCAGGGTTGCCCATGTTCCCCTATTCTCTTCGCTCTCTATATAAACCCTTTTATCATAAAATTGCTAAATACGGAGGCAATTAGACCAATCACTCTCGGCCCATTTGACACCAAAATACTAGCATATGCCGATGACGTGGCGGTAGTTACATCACACCCCAAGGAGGCAATAATTGAAATTGAACAAATTGCTCATGCATTTGGACAAGTTTCTGGGTATTCATTGAATAGGGATAAAACAATGGTAATATACAATGAAAATATACAATTTATAGATCCTAGGAAAGTAGAAAGTGCATTGTACCTTGGAGTTCATATATCCTCTAAAACTGACGAGATTATCAAAATAAATTTTGATCCTCTTATACAAAAAATTACAACAGACTTAAAGCGGATAGATAGCATGCATCTGTCAATTATCGGAAGAGGTAATTTCCTTAAGATGAACATACTTCCCCGGGCTCTCTATCTGTTCCGGGCGATTCCATTGCTGGTGGACGATAAGATTATTAAGACTCTTGAATCCCAGATGATGAAGTTCGTATGGGGGTATGGGAAGATAAGGAGATTTATCCGCTTTCTTTCTCTCCCAGTTACAAGAGGAGGTCTCGCAATTCCTAATTTGGAATTTTACATGCTGGCAGCGCTGCTTCAGCAGATGAAGCCTCTATTCTATATGAAATCTTTGGGAAGTCAAACAGGTGAGAATTACATTCCCTCAATATTTCAATTGATTATCGGGGATAGGGCGAGAGGTCTTCTAGTAAGGCAACTCGAACCCTCATATTTCAAAAAAGTGAAATTTAAGATTATATCGAGCGTGTGGGGTATTTGGAAGAAAATTAGAAGACAACTGAATATTAACAAACACAATAAATATATCTCTTTATGGTACTCTACCTTATTGCCACCATTAGTATACGATGTGATCGCTAGGGCATGGGAAACTTGTGGAGTTCTGACTCTGGGCGATTTTTTATTGTCTTCTGCTGATCAAAGATTCCAACAGTTACTGCTCAAGTTTCTTATCCCCAGTAATAGCGTATTTAAATATATGCAAATCAACACGATTTTCGAATTAAAAAGTGCCGATATTTCATTAGAGAATATTCCTCTGTTTGACTGTCTATTAAGACCATCAACTAGGATTGGCACGATCTATGATGTTCTGGCTGACAGCCAAACAGACGATGTTGCTGTGACCGAGCAGGCTTGGTCTCGGAAATTAAATAATCCGGATGTCGATATCGATAAGATACTCATAATGTCAACAAAATTGTTTATGTCTTCTAATTTAAAAGCACAGTTGTATAAGACTATGTATGATTTATATTTTACACCCGCTAAACTATACTCTTGGGGGAAAAGAGCCAACTCAGAATGTCCCCGATGTGGAAAAAATTCGGCACATCTAATCCACATGCTCTATGCGTGTGAAAAATTGTCAGTCTTGAAAGAAATGATAATGAAATTCTGGCAGGAAGTGTTTAAACATCCAGTGGCCGAATCCCCCACTTTGTATATTTTGGGCTATGATAATACACTCTCACATACCACTGAAGAGGAAACTCTGTTGTTTTTGGGCACAGCTGTGTATCGTATTATATTAACAGCTCGTTGGAAAGACACCGATCCCCCTAATTTCCAGGTATGGATATCAAGACTTTTGGGTATCTACAATCAAGAGAAGGCGATCTTTGCTTGTAAAGGGTCGAGGGCTAAAGCTCGGGGAATTAGGATTTGGAAACCCATTGAGAATTGGAGCAATGATATCAGAATCGTTACCTAGATTCTACATACCTTTGTAAATAATAATGCGGCTCTCCCCGATATCTTCTTGCTTTATATATCAATCCTTGTCTTTATTTTTTTAATATTTTGTGTTTAATTTGCTGCTGACTAAAATGTGGTTTCTTTTTTCATTAAAAATGTTTCTGCAATTTATGAACTGCCAAATAAAAAACTTTTATAAAAAAAAAGAAAATGGCAATGTTTTTTACTTTTGTTTTTTTAAATACCATTGGCAGTAGTGCTATGCAAATTTAATAACTCCACTGCAAATAAAAAAGCAAAAGTCAAAAACATTGATCCCTGCGGACTTGCAGTAAATGTGGGCCAGCGATGCTCTATGTAATGTCAGACCACTCGGAGTATATTGTGGCACAATGTTATACATATTATGTGTATGCCTAGGTGATACACCTTTGTGGCAAACCTTTTTCCAACTGCCATAATTGATGAATATCAATATTAAATTAAAAACTATTAGTGTCATTTTAGTTTCTTTACAGTGAATTATGTAACATTCGAGTGGTCTTTTGGTTCAAACAAAATTCTGTATACCATGGAGGTATTATTGTTCATCTTTCCTTTGGTGTTCTTTCATCTTGGTATAATGGAATGAGTCCTTCTTTTGGATTTTATCAGGACAGTTCTTTCTCTAATATTTCTTTATTGTTGTGAAGAATGTGGATTACATGACTTTTGTCTTGCACTTGGCCCTTTTGGTCAACAAGTTTTCTTTCCCCTTGGGGGATAGAGGTTAATGTCTGAAAACTGACAGATGGTTCTTTAGCATTTTTTAACCCTTTTCCTTCAAGGGCTGATCGCCTCGAGTCTGCAGGGTAGTTTATTATTTATATGTTCTGTGACCATGATCATGCATTCTATTAAGAGCCAAGCTCGTGTTCTGCTATTCCTATGTACATTTGTTCGGTTGTTAGTTATGACCGACTTGTTCTCTTGAGAACGTTTGTAAGATTGGCTCGCAGACCCTCCACCAGGGTGTATAGGTATGGTATTTAATTCAAAAGTTAATGAATCTGCGGCTAGACTGTGTCTCTACCAGGTATTACATAATGAAGGTAAGTAACTCTCTGATAGAGACATCTAGCCGCAAATTCCTTAACTTAGAATATCTCCCCAGGCGTCAGACGGGATCCGTAAAATCTTTTTCCCCCAACATTACCTCTGCACACTGTGAGGCAGCGTCCGTCCTGACGTCACGGAAGTGACGTCAATGGAGCCATATATGCCCCTCCTGGCGTACCAACCTCAGTTTTCTTCTTTTCTGTTTCCTAACGTGGATCCGGTAAAGTGATACCTCTGGCCTGTTTTTCTTATCTTCAGGCCTTCTCAACGCCTTTTTGCGTCAAGGAACAGTGTGTTCGATGCCTGCGGGCTTTAACCCTTTCGGTGTGTCGGACGGCCCCCGGCTGTCCAACGTCACGGTGGGCGTGTGCGGAGGATGGCCGGGGGCCGTCTAAACCACGCCCACCCTTTATTTCACCCATACGTGGAGAAATTCACGCCACGGTCAACGGGTAAAGCCGTGCTGGTCCTGCTCGCCACAGATGTCAGCGACGGACCCTCGCGGAATCTGTATGTGGTGCATGGGTGAGCACCACGACTCTGTTGGTTGCAACGCTTGCTGCCAGCTGCGGCCGAAATCCCTTCGGGAACGCTGCATGAAGCTGCTGTCGGCCCGAATGTACCCCTCGCGACACCGGTCTCCTTCTCCAGCAGAGACGTCCACGCGGCGGTCTTCACAGGAGGACGCTCCTGTTCGGGGCAGGTCCCGGGACCGTTGCCGTCATTCGCCTACCTCGGGTAAGCATAAACAGAAGTCGTCGGCTTTGCGTCAACATCATGTCGGGGCTCCCGGTCTTTGCGGAACTCGGACCCCAGGAGTCTGGCCCTGCATATCCCCGGTTCCCGGGTGCCAGGGCGACTCGACCTCAGGTGGAGGACTACTGCAGGCCCTGCAGTCCTTTCTTGCTTTGCCCCCCCCCTCCCTCGCGTGCATTCGGGCCCCCTGGTGGGGGTAGGGACTCAAGTCAGGACTCTGCCGGCGGGTTTACCCTCGGCACCGACTGAGTTCCCTGACTCCTACTCCGGAGTCACCGCAACATCGGGACACGGTCCGGATGGGCATCCCACGACATCTAGCCTTTCCACAGCGCCGTCGTACAGCCTTACGAGGCTCCCTGCGGCATCGCTGGAGGTGGCTGCAGTGCATGACACCGCTATGACACACTCTCCCCTCGCAGGTTTCCACCTCGGGAGATGTTGAGTTGTCGGCAGTCCTACTCGGCCGGTGGAGGCCTTTTCGGAGGTCGCCGGCTCGACTCTGCTTGTCGAGGCCTTTTCGGGAAGTCGCCGGTTCGACTTGGCAGGTCGAGGCCCTTTTAAAGGTCACCGATGCCTGCTTGGCTCGGCAGGTCCCGGTCCTTGAGGAGGTCGAGGGACCGGTCACGGGGCAGGAGTCCTCGCAGCTCGGCGAGTCGACACCACTCATCGGGCTACAAGTCCTCAGGTAAGAGGCACAAGAAGTCAAAGAGGCGACATCGCTCTTCTGACTCCCCCCGACGCTCGTGCGATGCGGCCGGGGGTTCGGGTGACACTGCCCACGCGGCTCCGCCGGAGCCGCAGGCGTCCCGGCCTGCTCCATACCCGCCGGTCCCTGGGCAGAGCGCGACGCTGAAGTAGATCGATGCCTTCCTCATGGCCAAGAGGTCGCTCACTCCTCCGTCGGGTTCCGCGGCGCTTTCGGGCCCCGCGGTCCTGACTGGGAACCCAAGCGGGATGGGTGCTTCGGCCCCGGCGCCGCACGGCCCCACTGGATCCGGTTCCGGATCGGGTTCACCGCTGGTCGACCTTACGACCCCACCGGCGTCGACCTCTAGGGTGTCACCCCCGACGCCGTCCCTGGTCTACCCCTCGGTCCGGATCCAGCATCGGAGCGGCATCGCTCGACGCTGCATTCGGCGCCGGCCGAAGAGTAATTCTTCGAGGATCTGGGACTATCCTTTACCCCTGAATTCCAGGAGATGGACAACGAGGGAGACTGGGAGGGGTCTGAGGACCCTCTGACACGTGAGTGCCAGTCATTTCAGGATTGGACACAGGAACTAGGGAAAGCCAGGGGCCTGGATACCTCCCCAGACACTGGTTTTGTCTCCCCTCCTACCGTGGCTACGGAGGAGGGGGCTGCTTATAGTGTGGTGGAGACGAGGGCGGCCAAGGCCTTGGCTCTTGAGCTCCCTGTCGCAGCGGTGAGGTCTAACATCCTCACAGAGGTCCATAAACCACAGTTAAGCTCCCCAGAGCCTCTACTGCCGTTTAATGAAGCTCTCACGGACGTCCTGTTGGGCACTTGGTCCAGGCCCGCTACAGGTCCCCCTGTATATAGGAACGTCGCTAGGCGCCAACGCCCTGCTCCGGGCGACCCTAGTTTCCTGTCCACCCACCCCACCCCCGAGAGCCTGGTTATCCAGGCCTCTACTTCCCAATCCGCATTCCCGACTGCACCTCCGGATCAGGAATCCAAGAGGTATGAGCAATTCGACAAGATGATGTTCTCCTCCCTTAGTTTGGGGTTGCGGTCAGTCAACACCTCATGCCTCTTGGGCCGTTACACCCAGTCCCTGTGGGATACGGTGCGACCATGCTGCCTGAGTGCCCGGAGGGAGCCCGGGTGAAGCTCGCTCAAGTCCTCGCGGAGGGACGAGACGCAGCGCGGTTTCCATATGATGTGGGCTGGATACCACAGACTCGCTGGGGAGAGCGATTTCCACGTCTGTGGCTGTTCGCCGCCATGCCTTGCTGAGGTTCGCCAACTTATCGTCCGATGTCCAGAACACTCTTATGGACATGCGGTTCGATGGCAGCCACCTCTTCTGTGGCAAGGCAGATAGTGCGCTGGAACGCTTTAAGGACTCCAGGGCTACGGCCAAGTCCTTGGGCCTGTCGGCCCCGCGCCAGCAATCTTCTGCCCAGCGCTCCTTTCATGACCACGGAAGGGGCGCCCTCACACGTCCTGCCAGCCACGGGCCGCAGACTACCATTCAGCATGGCAGCGGGCGTGGTTACCTTTGAGTCGGTAACAGGGGACAACGGCGCAGCCAGTCCACATCTACCCCTGCAGCATTCGCCTCAAAGCCTTCCTAGTCCAAGCTTTCAGGCCCATTTCACGCCAGTGGGGGGCAGCGTTCGCCATCACCTCCTCCACTGGCATTCCATCACATCGGACAGGTGGGTGCTGCAAATCGTCCGAAGGGGCTACTCCCTCCCCTTCGAGGCGACCCCTCAAGCCATGCCACCGCGTGTCGGGGGATCACTTGCAACTTCTGCAAGAGGAAGTTACGGCCCTCTTGGCCAAGGGGGCCATAGAGCTCGTTCCTGGGCCAGAAGTAGGGTGTGGTTGTTACTCCCACTACTTTCTGGTTCCCAAGAAGGGCAAAGGAGGCCTACGCCCTATCTTGGACCTGCGGAACGTCATCGGCTTCCTCCGGAAGGAGAAGTTCAGGATGCTGACTTTGGCTCAGGTCTTAGATGCCCTAGACCCGGGAGACTGGCAGGTAGCATTGGACTTGCAGGACGCCTATTTCCACATTCCCGTCCTGCCGAGCCACCGGCGCTACCTGCGGTTCACGGTAGGCCACAAACACTTTCAGTTTACGGTGCTCCCCTTCGGCCTTACTAGCGCCCCACGGGTGTTCACGAAAGTGATGGCGGTGGTCGCAGCTCATCTGCGCAGGTTAGGGGTTTCAGTCTTCCCCTACCTTGACGACTGGTTGTTGAAAGGCGGGCTCGCCCCAGACAGTCGTCAGCCACCTACAGACTATGGCCGACCTCCTGCACCTGCTGGGGTTCTCCATCAATGTGCCGAAGTCGCACCTGTGTCCCTCTCAGAAGCTCCTCTTCATCGGAGCGGTTCTAGACTCTGCGCAGTTTCGGGTTTATCCTCCCGAACAGCAGGTTCGGGATATTCAGGCTCTGATTCCGATCTTTCAGCCGTTATGCCGATTCTCGGTCAGGTTGACGCTGCAGCTTCTGGGGCTGATGGCCTCCTGCATCCTTTGGGTGCATCACGCTAGGTGGCGGATGCGGGCTATGCAGTGGGACCTGAAGTTTCAGTGGGTCCAGCATCAGGGCAATTGTCCAACCATGTCTTGATCTCGGAGGGCACTGCAAGACAGTTGCTGTGGTGGCTCACGGACCGCGATTGGGTCAGCGGCAGATCGCTCTCCCTACCCCAACCGGAGCAAGTAGTTGTGATGGGCGCATTCCTCCAGTGCTAGGGGGGGAGGGGCACATGGGAGAGGCAGACATCAGAGGCCTTTGGTCTCCGGCGGAGTCCCGGCTCCACATCAACCTTCTGGAGCTGCGGGCGATCCGGCTTGCACTGAAGGCATTCCTCCCCTCTGTCCGGGGGAGTGTAGTGCAAGTGTTCACGGACAACACCACCGCCATGTGGTACTCCAACGAACAGGGCGGGGTAGGGTCGTGGACCCTATGCCAGGAGGCTCTGCGCCTCTGGCAGTGGCTGGAATATCAGGGCGTGACCCTGGTGGTTCTATACCTGGAAGGTTCCCTGAGCGCCAGGGCAGACGAACTCCGCCTTCGGTGCACAATGGATCACGAATGGCGTCTGAACTCGGACGTGGCGCAAGGTCTCTTTCAGCAGTGGGGAGAGCCTTGGTTAGATCTATTCGCCACAGAAGAGAACGCGCAGTGTCATCAGTTCTGCACATTGGAATTTCCAAGGCGGCACTCGCTCGGAGACGCTTTTCGCCGCGAGTGGAGTTGCGTTCTGTTGTACGCCTTTCCGACTATACCACTTCTGCCCAGAGTGCTGAAGTAGATCAGGCATGACCGGGCCCAAGTCATCCTTGTGGCTCCGGACTGGGCACGAAGATACTGGTATCCCAAGCTACTCAGCATGTCAGTCGATCCCCCGATTCGTCTGCCTCTTCAGGAGGACCTTCTGTCGCAGCAGCAGGGGACGGTCCTCCACCCGAACCTGTCCAGCCTCCACCTCCATGCGTGGAGATTGAGCGGCGACAGTTGAGGCACTTTGACTTGCCTCCTGAAGTCTGTGATGTTATTCTGGCAGACAGGCGTCCCTCCACAAAATCAGTATACGCCTGCAGTTGGAACAAATTTGTGGCATGATGCACAGCAAAGGCTGTGGATCCACTTTCTGCCCCTCTTTCTGAGGTTCTCCTCTTTCTTCTTTCTCTTGCCCAGCAGGGCTCTGCTCTGGGCACTATCAAGGGCTACCTCTCTGCCATTTCCGCCTTCTTAAGGCTCCCTGATCAGCCCTCTTTGTTCAAGTCCCCAGTTGTAAATAGGTTCTTGAAGGGCATCACTCATATGTTCCTCCCTGTTCCTTTCGTAATGCCTCAGTGGGACTTGAACCTTGTTCTGACTTATCTGATGTGCGCTCCCTTCGAGCCACTTCATAACTGTCCTCTTCGTCTTCTTACCCTTAAGACTGTATTCATGGTTGCCATCAGCTCTGCCAGGAGAGTGAGTGAGCTCCAGGCCCTTTCTTCACAACCTCCTTCCCTTTCTGTCCATCCGGACAAAGTTGTGTTGCGCATGCGACCCTCTTCCCTGCACAAGGTAGTGACAGCCTTCCACATCGGGCCCACCTTCTTTCCGTCTCCGCATCCCTCGAAAGAGGAAGAGAGGCCCCACCGTCTGGACCCAAAACGTGCGCTCTCATACTATCTGGATCGCACACGCCAGTTCCGGGTGGATGACCAACTCTTTGTTGGTTACGTAGGCGCTAAGAAGGGACGGGCAGTGCACCACCGCTAGAACGATCCTCAACCAACCGGCGGGTTCCCCTTCAGCACTGCTGTTGAGGAAACTTCATTGGCTGACAGTAAAAAAAAAAGGTCATTCTTTAAGATCTGTTGCCTGACTTTCAAGGCAGTCAATGAGATTGGCCCAGTGTACCTACGGAATAAAATACGGAAATATATCCCAAGTAGGCACCTGAGATCCACAACTCAGCATTTGTTACAGACCCCTCGCATCCGACTGATCATGACGGGAGGCAAAGCCTTCTCGTACCTGGCACCAAAATACTGGAATCTACTTCCGCTGGGACTTCGTACAACAACTAGCTACAACGGTTTTAGGAAACAGTTGAAAGCCCATTTATTTTAAACTTGGAGTATTTTAGTATCATTCCCTTTAGGTAGGTTGTCTTGTCTGGACAGCGCCGCAATGCCCCAGGGTGAGGTGAGCGCTTTATAAACTATTAAACTAAACTATTAAACTAAACAAACGGACCATTTCCCGATGGGTCGTCTTGTGCCTCAAGGCTTGTTATTCGCTGGCTAAAAAGGAGCCTCCTGTGGGGCTAAGTGCCCATTCCACTCAGGCCACGGCGGCTACTACTGCCCTGGGTCGGGGAGTCCCCTTGCAGGACATCTGTCAGGCAGCTACGTGGGCCTCACTGCGCACGTTCACCAGACACTACTGCCTGGACAGCCTAGTCCGGAGAGATAGCTTTTTCGGCCGTTACGTTCTCCAGGACTTTCTGGTGTGATTATTGGTTCGCAGACCCACCACCGGGGTTGGTATTGCTGGGGTATCTATTCTAAGGTAAGGAATCTAATACTAACCTGTTTCTTTCAGATGCACAAGTTACTTACCTTCGGTAACGATATATCTGTAAGAATCAGTAGTTAGTATTAGATTCCTTACTGCCCCACTCATCCTCCCCGTTCTGCGAACCGATATCTAGGGTTAAGGTCATCCCCTTTCAGAGCCCTAGTTTCATGGCACCAGTGTTGGTTTTTATCATGGCTCTGCATTTCTGGCGCGAAAAAGCTGTGTATAAGAACTGACGTCAGCGCGCGAAGGCGGCGTCTAAGTACTTCGGCGACGTCATCCCGACGCCGACGACTGATGCGGAGCCGCAGACGACGCCTACCGACGCGCAGGGGTACTGCTACACAAAAAAAAATCAGGATCCAGACTGACGCCTGGGGATATTCTAAGGTAAGGAATCTAATACTAACTACTGTTTCTTACAGATATATCGTTACCGAAGGTAAGTAACTTGTGCGTTACCCCCTCAAAGTGGGGCATGGCTTGGCAATTTGTTGGGCCCTTGCTTGCAGCAAGTGCTCTGTAAGCTCCCTTTAGTCCCTCCGGATACTGGCTGCTTTTTCAACTTCCTATTGTTTCTCTTTTTTATGCTACTTATTGTTGTTTCAACGATTTTGCTCTTTTTTAACACCCACTGTTCCTATGCTATCGCAGTTTTTGCATGGCTCCGCGTTGTGGCGCAGACATTTTTCCTGTAGAAAACGGACGTCAGCGCTCCGGGAAGGGCATATGGCTCCATTGACGTCACTTCCATGGACGACGTCAGGACAGAGCCGGGCGACGCCACCTCCCGCCCTAGGGAGGTATTGCTTGGGGGGGGGGGAAGATTTTCTGGATCCAGTCTGATGCCTGTGGAGATATTCTAAGTTAAGGAATCTGCGGCTAGACTGTGTCTCTACCAGATATATTGTTACCAATGTTAAGTAACTCTTCCTTTACATCACAAACAACACAGTAAAAAAATAAACACTGTTGACGACCTTTCCCGAAATAGTCCTCCCAATTAAGCAGACCATGGCATAACCAGCACAACTTTAAGTAGTAAATACCCTTATATAACTGGGAGATGGTAAGTATGTGTAAAGATGCTCCTGGACACAAGCTGCTTAGAATAACTTTATTCTTAAGACAACTCGCCATAAGCAAGTCCGCATGGCAGTGAACAGAGATTGTATAAACTGTCAACTGTCAAACTCACACAGCTGTCAACATTCCAGCTGGGAGCTGACCAATAGGGTGCAAGGGAAAAGCACGCGCAGGGGAGGGAAGGAAAAGAAGAAAGGACTAAACACAACACATCTCCTTCCCAATGGAACAGGGGAATATTAGGCACTTGAAATGTGCTTAAGTAAGGATATATTCAAGATTGTAATTCACACACAAAGTCCTTATATTTACTAGGTTTACTAAGAATGCGGCCGAAACTGCTGGTGCTTGTGCTGGCTCCTCCAACACCTTCCGTGTGCCCACTTCCAGTGTCCTCAGTGGATGTGTTCGCCCCACTGGCAGTGTCATCAGTTCCTTTAGGGCTGGCATCACACTTCCCCTCTCCATTAACAGAAGTCTCAAGTTCAGAATCTGTACAACTTGTCTCCACACTTTCCTGTGGCTCCACCGACTCGTCTGAGCTCAGAGCCCTGTCCATTCCAATAGATTCTATTCCATCTTGATTTGCTCGCGTCCTGACATTCATGTTTTCCATTGGTGCACAGACTTGGTTATTTTCTACACCATCCTCCTCATCAGAACATTCTAAGTGTCGATCGTTTTGCTCATAGCCGCCATCCTTTTCTGTTTGTTCCTTTATTTCTGAGCTGCGACACATTGCCATCCTAGAAGCATGCCATACTTTTCCATCACTAAGTAAAGCTGAATTACAAAAAACTTCTACCACATCTAAGGTCATTATATGTTCTCTCCTTATTGTATGTTTTTGTACTGTTTCTTTCCTTGTTGCTATAATTAGTCTTTTTTTTCCTTGTAGCACTCACTTTGGCTACCACACTTGTCTCTTCACTCTTCCCCTTCCTCTCATTAATCACTTCCTTTGCACATCTTCCTGTGAGTTCCGCTTTTTTCACAATGTCGATTACCTGTTGTAGGGGCTTTTCACCTTTGGCCCATAAAGCATCTTGTATATTTTGATTTGAGGTACACATAACTATTTGGTCCCTAATGAGATCGTCGTGTAATACCCCAAATTTACATGTGAGTGCTATGTTTTTTAGAGCTGCAACATACTCATCAACGCCTTCCTCTTTACTCTGTTTCCTCCTGTAGAATTTATATCTATGTACAGCAACACACACGACAGGCTTATAATACGAATCCAAATCCTCCAAAGTATCCTCAAACACATTCCTGTCAGCCCCCTCGTGGCTCCTTTTAGCAATGTTATTGTATACCTTTAAACCACCTGCCCCTAAACTGTGCAATAAATTTTTTTTCTTTTCCTCAGGTTTTAATGCCTCATCCTCCTTGTCGAATGTTGATATATAATTACAGAAGTATTCCTTCCACTCTTCCCATTTAATATTAGGAGTACCTTCTCCTTTCAAAAACGGCTCAGGTGGCTGCAAGTTGTATACATTGCTGTTTGCCATATTAGAATGTTCGTGGTATATAAATGTATTTACTCCTTTATTTAACGTGTACTTCAGCTCACTCAATACATAGAATTACGTGTTTACTTAAAAGGATACGATACTTTCTTTTCCTTGTAGCTTTCACTGATGTATTCCGTGACTCGCGTTGCATCAAATAGATTGTGCGAGTGTTTCTTTAAATTTCCATGTAATTTCTCAAAATGGCGCCTAGCGCGATGACGTCACAACCGCCGTTGCGTAGCGCTCATTCTCCTCACATCAAGAGCCTCCTCACACGATACAGACGAAGTGAGTTTTTTGCTGTTTACTCTTTTGTCCTTCGTTATTTTTCACCACAATGTTTATCCTAGTCATTCAAGTGACGCCACTTACTTCAAAGTTTCAAAGTTCCGCTCATAAGCCTTTAGCGCACATCAGATGGTCTCGTAAATTATTTCCTGCTCAGTTCATATTGATGTGCTTTAGGGAAGAGTACCTTCAACTCACAATTCCGCGCCTCTGCTCATGCTTCCTGCTAGTACTTCAAATGATTGACTAAGAAGTCAATGTTCCGCTTCGTGACTAGACGTCAAACCATCCTGTAGTCCGGTTCCCTTGTCAAAGCGTCTTCCTTACTCACAATTGCATCGCGTAGGTTCACTGGCGTGTTGTGTCCTCGTCGCCAATTTGTAAAGATGCTCCTGGACACAAGCTGCTTAGAATAACTTTATTCTTAAGACAACTCGCCATAAGCAAGTCCGCATGGCAGTGAACAGAGATTGTATAAACTGTCAACTGTCAAACTCACACAGCTGTCAACATTCCAGCTGGGAGCTGACCAATAGGGTGCAAGGGAAAAGCACGCGCAGGGGAGGGAAGGAAAAGAAGAAAGGACTAAACACAACAGTATGGCCCCATAAATGCACATTGTTACACTCTTAATAACATTGCATAACACAACCATACTACTTTGTAACAAAAAGACCTAAGGTTCCCATCCAACACTCAAACTTTTATAACATGCTGCACTACATCTGTCTGTTGATGGATTTGACCCCTTAAACTTGAAATACGAAAGTCAGTGCCATTCACTGTGGCAGCTCAATCCACTTACAGGAGACTATCTGGGTTACCAGGACTGGTCCACAGGTATCTGGAACTACCTGAAATAGCCTCAAGCTGGAAATCAAACTGCTTTGAGAGTTCCCTCCAGGCTGCAACAAAAATAAAGTCAAATCAAAACAAAATCGATAACTTACTTTAAGTGATGCAGCCATTGGGCGGTAAATCCACCAATTCCACAATTGCAGCATAGGAAATTTCAAACCTGGATAAAACCCAAAATTGTGGCATGTAACTAAAACAGCGCTGGGTGGCTCCTAGCGCGTGCATGCGCCAAATGTGGCTGCACCATAGTCTTATATGAATAAATCAGAGTGGTGTCATCCACAGTGCCTCCACGCGCCACTACAGCAGCAGTAAGGGAAGCACGTGCTGGTAGAAACTTGTTGGCTCGCGCCCATCATTCAAACGAAAACACTGCGCGCATTAAGGTGACTAATTCTCACTTGTTTTTTTCCAAAGTTGACCCGAGTGCAGTTAACAACTGCACCGATGTTTATGATTTTAGAGCGGTCACCAGCTCCGTACCGCCCAACGACCCCGCAGAATGGTGCCAGATTTGCAATCCATAGTCTATGCACCAATGTCCCTTCCGGCTGCCAAGAGATGGAAAAAAACTGCTGGACACATATCTTTACTTGTAAATATTGCCAACTTCCATCAAAGTCTGCCAGTAGTTCCACACTAACACAGTCCAAAACACACCATATTGCTGGATATCTGCTGGATATAGAGAGCAAACCAACTTCTTAGTTCTTTGAGATTAAAATTGAGGCAGATGCACGCCTTGCTCATAGGCTATCTGATGTGGCAAGACACTGGTGAGGCTGCAGGACGGTCTGTAACCTAATTTTCTTCTGTCGTTTTTTCAGGCATTTAACCTCTTGTGAACTTGGTTTCCATAGTTTTTTATTCGGCTTACCTACGTAGGTTCTTGTTTACAAAATCATCGCCAACATGTTGTAATATAATGAAGTCCATTAGCCGAGGTGTAGATTGAGAAAATATTGTTTATTAAGTAGCTTCAATAAAGACCTCCACCAGGAGCAGCTTCCCTGCTCCTCATCCCATAATCAAACTGATACCCACAGGCACTCAACATTCTAATGCATCACAATGCACCAACATTCTTTATAGTACACTCATACTGGCTGAGTAGCAGGTATAACAATTCCTTATGATTGTACTAATGCAGCATCATTTTCATCCTTCTAGTATTGTTGCTATCCTTACTTGTCATTGGTCAGTTTTCCTATCGTTTTTGTTGTGGCTGACCATTTGGTGACGCACTGTTCCTGGTAATAATTTCTCAAGGGGTTGCTAGTTCAAGAAGGGAACTATTTCTGACTTTCACGGTATTTGTGAATGAAGTTACAGAGATCTAGGTAGAGTAGTTATGGTGAGGATGTATTTCTCCTTTGAAAATATTCTTGTTGGGAATAAGTTTTGCTGTGGAACAGAGTTTCAGATCAAATCTATTTCTTCTTTGAAACATGATGTATTTCAAAATATTTTGTTAATGTGTGTGCTGCTTTCGAGAATCAATAATCAAGGTGTAGGGGAAATGTAGATTTCTCAAAAGATTTCAGGAGCTGTCTGAAACTGTCACTTTTAACCAAATAATTATGAGCAATATGCTTTAAATGGCAAATGTTTACAAGCGCTGTCCATATAGGTTTGCAGTCTCACACGATTTCCTCATTACTGTAGACTATATAAGTAATTTCAAATAGTGTATGTTATTTAATTGAGATATTTTGAGAATTGTTATTACATCTTTTGAGGAAACCAGTATGCCTGAAATCACGTTCAACCCAAGACTCGTTTTACTCTCATTGACCAGCAGAGCCTTCGCAGGTTTTGGGATCTGCTTGAAATAACATTGGAAATATTTAACACTATAACATATCAAACAAAAGTATACTGCTGAAATGTAGTATCAGAAGCGGTTGTGCCCATTAAAATAGTGACACTGAGGGCAAAGCTGGATGGTAAGCTAGATAATAGCTCACTTGCAAGATACGCTTAAAACGTTTGGCCGAGATCAGCTCGCCTACTCAACTTTATTTCATTGCAGCCATGCCAATGTTTGTTTTGCAAGTCCAGCTACCAGACATTACTGAAACAAATCTGCCTATAAATATATCTACAAAAATTTCCAGGCTCACAGAGGGAAACAAATTCCCTTGTATTACTCTGGATTCTGTCTCAAGGAAGATGAAAAACTATGAATAGCATGTCTCCTTACAGTGTTTGCCTCAGACTACAATCCCCATTGTATCACGTTGAATGTAATCAACCTTTTAGGGAAGACCAGATTAACAAATGTACCACTGTTAGTAATTCAAGCAAGAACTTTGACTAATGTGAGTATTTATAATCTTTAATGGGATATTTTATGTACAGCTATTTAGTCATACCAAATGCGCAATTGACCACAGATATTAACAGACTGAAAATTTGTTTGTAAAGGACCTGATTTGTGAAGACAAAAGTTCTTGTTTTCAAAACATTAATGAGTGAATCAAGACTTTTCATGTTCAAAACACTTTGTGCATCGTTTATATCCGTAATATGTGTTTTCAGTCTCGCTTTAGAAAGAAATGTTTTCCCAACACAATAGCTTGCCTGTCGCTAGTTTAAAGCACCTTCTTGGAATTTAGCTTGCAATTAACCAGTGGTTAAAGAAAAATGATTAGTCAATGTTTTAAAAAACCTAGATTAGTCCGATAATTGAAAATGCAAATGTTTAATTATGGTGCTTTAAATTATGTTATTCTTATAGATGTCCTCTCCTCACAGGTTCCCAACTTTGAATATCACTCGGCTCCAGACCACGACTTTAGAACTTTCACTTATACATCACAGGTGCCAGTAAGTTAGGAATATGTATTCTTTCTATGACTAGATATAGTATCCGTTTGAGTGTAACTGGCATCACCTAAGGGTTATGTTTTATGTTATGTTAATTATTTATTGTAAATCTCATGTCTGTGGCTGATTTAAACCCTGGTCAGTCAGGGGGTCTCTGGAAGTCCAGTGGATGTAGGCTGTAAATGAAAATCGCAATGTTGAAAGAGGTGCGTTTTCAATTTCTTTCATGACTTTGAGTAGTATCTCCCCCCCAATGAATTTCCAGGGTGCACATGCTAGAGCATTGAACACAGTAAAGCCAGTTTGGACTGTCCTGTTTCTGTTTGCATTTATTGCTTGCAGTAACCAGGACATCAACTGGTACGGATTAAGAGGGTCATATTGTTTAAACTGTATTTGCATTTATTTATAGCCCCTTTGTACATAGGTCTGAGTGTGTTGTTTAGTGCAGTACCCTGAAACAAGTGCATTCAACAATTTGGGGTTTGCAGTGATCCTTGAAAACCAGTCTGAGGTGACTATGGTAGACGTTCTGGGTCCAATGAAAAATTGTTCATTGACTTCAGCAACATACCTGCATAAAATATGTTGCAATCATGTATCCTCGTTACTGTTGGCAGCAGAGTGTAAAAGATAGGATATTTTAACATGACAGTGAAGATGGTACCTGCCACTGGTGCCATCTTGTTATATGCAGGCAATATTTTGAAATATTGTTTAATAAAACAACGTGCGGAGGAGGAGCTACGCGCGGATCCAAGATGGACGCGTGAGCACAGGGCTCCCGAGACCCCTTCCACCTCCTACGACTATCCTGTTTATTATCCTGATTTAGACGACGGGTTCGATTGAAGGATGCCCTGCTGATACCAAATTGTCTTCCAGAATTCGATTTGGCCGCCGGACTCCGGACTTGCTGCATCTTGAGTTTTATGGCCTACATCAGCGGATGCCCACGGTCTCGAGTTGCCGAAATGCCCGAGTGGTAATCGAACAACAACGGCCACTGAGACTTGTCTGCAACCCTCGTGGTACTTTCGGTTTCGTTTTTGGTCGCTGTCCTCTGTGGCCTCCTGCCTGCCAGTACTGCTGCCCTACGCCTAGCAGCCCGCCCCCAGCGCATCTCCTGTCTCTCGTTCCTTTTGATCATACACGGCGGATCTCCGGAGAGTTGCCTTCGCCGTACCCTCCCAGGGGTCTGCCAGGACTCTTTGGCCACCATGTCGGGTAGACCTGAGAGTGAGAAACGGGCCACCAGGGTCACGAATCGTGGGGGTTCGACTCAGTCTAACACCATTGATCGTTTCGCCCGCCCGAAAGGCACCCCTGGGGGGCTGGGTAAAACCACGGGTGATTCTGGAGAAGATCTACTTGCAGCCGACGATTTGACGCTGAGGGACGTCATGGGCGCCATTGCTAGTGTTAAGACCTCCATGGGCCAGCAGTATGAGACACTGGCCTCGAAAATTGACACTGTGGCTATCGAGGTTAACCTCATCAGAACAGACCTTGCAAAGACTAATGAGCGGGTGAAATCGCTGGACATTAAAACTGCAAGTCTTACTACTGATGTTTCGGAACTACAGACTGAAATCCGCAATCTCCGGAAATTTAATGACTTGTTTGTGCGTCGGCTGGATGACTACGAGAGCCGGGCCAGGCGGAACAACGTCCGCATCATTGGCGTTCCGGAAAGTTCTGCAGCGGTGTCTGTGGATCTCTTGGTTGAGGACCTCGTGTTAAACCATTTGGCACCTAAGGGTCTCAGTAACTTCTTCACTGTGGAACGTGCCCACAGAGTCCCTGGTGGTAAGCCTACATCGGGAGCGACGCCACGGCCCATTATAGCCAGGATCTTCAACTTTCGGGACAGAGATGCTATTCTCCAGGCATCGCGCTCTGGTGGGCCCACGAAATTTGACAATGCATCTATTACTTTTTACCCGGATTTCACGCAGTTAGTCCAGAGGCAGCGCATGAGCTTCATGGGTGTGAAACGACGCCTCCGGGATGTGGGCCTAAAGTACGCTATGCTGTTCCCGGCCCGCTTGAGGGTCGAATATGAGGAGCGCACTTTCTTTTTTGATCGCCCGGAGTCTGCTAGTGACTGGCTCGATACTTTGCCTACGCAGCGCGATCGATCTGAACATTCCGGCGGTGCTGAGGGAGGTCTGGAGGAACGGATGGAGTGAGTCCCCTTCGGAGGACCGGCTTTAATGACTTGCAGCACTGGTTTGACTATTACTGAGCGCATGTGAATTGACTACCCGGGGGTGGGAGGGTTCGGGTTTCTTCCTCCTCCAAGGGGTTTTTTCTCTCTTTTTGTAGATTAGTTTAATGGGGCGACAGGCACACTGCAAGTTGGGGTGGTTCTTTGGATCGACGCAGGGGTGCAGGGTGGGGGGATGTGTGTTGGGGGGGGTTTCTGTTTCTTTGTTTACTCCGAGGTTTTATTTCAATACAAGTTTCGCTGGAGGTGGCTGTCCTAATGCGGGGGGGACGTTGGGTACCTTTTTACAATGGGGGGTAGGGGGCTGAGGGTGTTGAGTTGGAATGTGAACGGGCTGGGTGATAGGATTAAGCGGGGGTTGGTTTTGCAATACTTGAAACGCCTTTCACCCGATGTTGTGTTGCTTCAGGAAACTCATTTGATAGGGAACACTTGCCATGCGCTGAATAGGAGGGGGTATCGTCTGGTAGCGCACTCAGGTTTCACCACGGGATCACGGGGGCGGGTGTCTTGGTTCGTAACTCCCTCCCCTTGGAGATAGATGACGTTGTGCTCGACGATCGTGGTCGATATGCGGCTATTACGGGGCGATGGGAGGGGAAGACGATTTCTATACTTTCTGTTTATGTCCCGCCAGGTCTGCAGTCCACTACGTTTTCTGATTTAGGTGGGGTTGTTCTGGGCTTCCCCGAAGGCATGTTGATAATGGGTGGCGACTTCAATTCAGTGGTTAGTGGCGATGACGATCGTTACCCCCCCAGAACTCTCTTGAGATCGCAATCATGGCTGGGTGATTTCCTGGAAGCGATGGGCTTAGTGGATAGTTGGAGACACTTGCACCCTGGCACGTTACAGTATACCTTCCACTCGGGAGCACATGGTAGTCTCTCGAGGCTTGACTATATCCTGGTGCCGGCGGTGCAGATGGTCTCCGTAACGGAAGTGCGTCACCTGGCTAGGGGGATCTCGGATCACTCCCCACTCTGGTTTGGGATTGATTTGTCTTTGGGAGCGGAGGGCCGTGTAGCCCCGATCAACCCCTGGCACCTACGCAACCCCAAAACTAGGGCCGCAGTGGTTCAATGTGTGGAACACTACTTTAATGAGAATGTGGGATCGGTATCCTCCTCCGTTTCCCTCTGGGAGGCCTATAAGACGGTGATTCGGGGTCAGACCCTGTCCTTGATTGCTAGCGCGAAGAAAAGTAAGAATGAGGAGGTTGTTTGCCTTGAACGTGCCATCACGGCTTTGGAGGAGGATTTGGAGTCCGGGGTCACACCTGAGAAGCTACATGTTTTGGCCCTCAAGCAGGCTGATTATAAGGCCTTGGTGACGGACGCAGCCAGGATGCTGTATCGTGCGCAACAGGGGCGAATGTATGATGTTGGTGATAAGGCTGGGAAGTTGATTGCTTGGTTGGACAAGAGAGACTGTTTGAATAGGGTTGTGCCTGTTGTGGAAGGGGTGGATGGTTCACGGGTCGTGGACCCTGTTGGGATAGTTGCGGCTTTTGCTCAGTATTTCCGTGGAGTCTATGCGCCGGTCTCGGATAGACCGGAGGAGGACTCACACTTATTATTGAGAGACATTGCGCTGCCTAGTCTTTCGGAGTCTGACCATGAGCTTATGGAAGCGTACTTTTCCGTCGATGAAATTGCGACTGCTATCCGTTCCCTTCGTTCGGGCAAGGCCACTGGCCCGAATGGTATTCCGGTGGAGCTGTATAAGTTGTGCCCGGACAAGATGGCGCCGCATCTTCGCCACATGTTCTTGGAATCGCGAGATCTTGGACTCCTTCCCCGAGATCAAAGGTTGGCGTCCATTGTGGTAATTCCTAAAGATGGGAAGCCCCGTGAACAGTGTTCGTCGTATAGACCGATTTCATTTCGCTTTTGAATGTGGAGCCTAAGGTTCTGGCGAAAGTATTGGCGAATCGTCTAATTACGGTGATTAGCGACTTAGTACATCCGGACCAGTCGGGCTTCATCCCCCACCGTAATACGGCGCTCAACCTTCGCCGTCTTAATGGCGTTCTGGCACGGGCGGGGTCACTTCGAGAGCCGGCCATCTTGGTTTCTTTGGACGCCTCGATGGCCTTTGATACAATAGAATGGCCATATTTATGGGCGGCTCTCGCAAAGTTCGGTTTTGGCCCACGTTTCATCGGGTGGGTTCGGCTCCTTTATGAACAACCATTGGCTCAAGTGGTGGTGAATGGTAGGGCCTCGGAGCCCTTTGTTCTTGGCAGAGGTACGCGACAGGGCTGTCCTCTGTCACCTTTGCTTTTCGCACTGGCTCTTGAACCCCTTGCGGCGTGGCTTCGATGGGAACCGTCGCTTAAGGGCATTAGTTGGTCTCCGGGATATGAAGATCGTGTTTCATTATATGCGGATGATATCTTGCTGTACTTGACTTCCCCTCGCAAATCTCTAGGAGTGTTGTTTGACGTATTGCGCTCCTTCGGGAGAAACTCCGGCTTGTCCATTAATTGGACCAAATCTTGTATTTACCCGCTCACCGGAGAACTGCCCTTGCTGCCCCGTATCCGCCCGATACCTGTAGTCCGTGACGGCTTCAAATACCTGGGGATCTATATCTCCTTGGACTCGGTTGTGCGGTATGAGAGAAATTTACTGCCTCCACTTTGTCGGCTGCGTTCGGACGTCGCGGGTTGGTGTGGCTTGCCACTGTCCCCGTTGGGAAGGGCGGCCCTGTTTAAGATGATGTCTCTCCCCCGATTCCTTTATGCCCTTCAAAATACGCTTGATCTGGTCCCTGCTAGGTATTTTCGTGAGGTTGAGGGCCTTCAACAACAATTGATATGGGGCGGGCGGCCTCGCATTGCGTTATCGAAACTGACCCTGCCTTGGTATGATGGTGGTATAGCACTGCCCGACATCAAGCGCTATTACTGAGCGTCTCAGTTAAGTGCCATTAATCACGCTATGTATGGCCCTATCTCCAATCCTGCATTCCAGATGGATAAATGGCAGTTACTGGGTGGCGACTACAATAGGGCGCTTTACTCTAAAGCGGCTAGGAAGTCACTCACTGGTCCCACTAGAGTCGCGGTGCGAGTTTGGACTAGTGCGACGGCTGCCACGGGGTGGACAGACAGGCTGACTAGAGCAACCCCGCTTTATTCGGCTGAACGACTGGGGAATCTCTGGGCGACAAAGGGATTCGACAAGTGGGACCTTATAGGTATTAGTCGAGTGGGGGACCTATTGATTAAGGACAGGATCAAGACTTTTGCCGAACTCCAGCGGGAATATAGTTTGAGTGATAGGGAATACTTCCGCTATCTCCAGATTCGCCATGCGTTTGCTTCGGTATTCCCGGCTGGTGCCGTTGTCCCAGAATCTTCCCCCTGGAAGATAGGGTGTTGGATGGATACCTCCCTGATAGTACCATCTCTCTTATATATAAGAAGCTTATTAACGATCGCTCTGACCTTCTTGAGCAGCTCCGCAGTATTTGGACCGCGGATGGGCTTGAACTGGATGACGAGGACTGGCAGACTGCGGTGTCGTCTCCAAAGGAAGTGGCGATTCCGGCGCGTCTACGGCTTGTGCAATTGAAGATATTACACCGCGTCTATGTCACGGGTCCACGGCTGATGAAGATGGGTTATTCATTGGATGGGTTGTGTAGACGTGGCTGTGGTATGCTTGCTACTTTTCTCCATATTATATGGGAATGTCCGGATGTGGTGTCTTATTGGAAAAGTGTGCATGACATTATGGAAGAGGTGACGGGTGTGTCTTTAATGCCAGAGGCTAGGCGATGCCTTCTGAACGTCTGGGAGCCCAATGATTACAGCGTGTCACAGACTTTGTGGGCCACACTTGGTAACATGATCGCCAAGCGGGACATAGCCCAACTGTGGGGGTCCCAGAGGGCACCCTCGTCATCGGCATGGATGGAATGCATGGATTGGTGTATGTTTAGGGAGAAAACTGTATATATCGCCCGTGGTAGGCCTAGGAAATGGGGGAAGGTGTGGGGTCAGTGGAATGCGTATCGAGGAGAGATTTGCACTCCCCCTTCCGTAGATCCCGTTATTGTCCCCTTGTCTCCATGACCTCGCATTCGGAACGCTCTTATCATACACCACACAGTTTGTTTGTCCACTCTTGGCCCTTCTTTCCGCCCCCTTAGGATTTATCCTTCTTTAGGCCAGCCACGTCGGCTGGCCTTCCCCCCCCCCCCCCCCCTCCCCTGCTTGTGGAGACAGTCACTTCAATAACACTCTTACCTCGGACTTTGTTTTTGTGTTGTTTGTTTAATATAAAAAAAAAAATGATACCTTTTGCTTATCCTCATATAGCTACCAACCCCGTAACTTGGCATGTGAACATTGCAACGGAGTCTGGGGGATGTTGGGCCTTGTATTGTTCTCAATTGTGTTGCGAGATATCACTGACCGGCCCTGTGGGGTTGTAGGTCTGTATTTGTATGGTTTTTTCGATAATAAAGGTATTTAAAAAAAAATAATAAAAAATAAAACAACGTGCTATAGCAATGGCTTTGTATGCAGGTAAGCTAAAGGGGAGATATGCATGTACGGTAGTAGTTGATGACCCAAAAAATTGAATGAGTTTTGTTAAGACATAATTCGGATTAGTCTTAAAGATGAGATGCCATTGTGTGTGTGGATTTCGGAGCACCTTCTGGCTTTTGGGTGTCGAGCTTATGGCAAATTCATAAGTGTAGAGCATGTCTCCTCACTTGTGGAAGCAACCGGAACTCCAAGAGGTTCAGAAGGACTGCGGCTTTGCCCACTTGGTGCAAAGCATTTATGCCCCCAGCAGGGATAGTGTTACTGTTTGAATTTTAGTGGTGGGATTCAAACATCTTTTCATGTATTTATCTTTCTGATGGATACATTCAACTGCAGATTACTCACCTTCGAATACTCCCCAAGTGCCAGACTAGATCTGTAAACTTTTTTCCAGTAAAGCTCCAGCGCACCACTAGATGGTGCAGTGTTGCTCAGCATTGGCTACTTGCAGCCCCAGAAGTGCCAGACAAGAGCTATATATAAGCGTGACCCCTACAAGCTGATGTAATGTCCTTTCTTCTGCACCATGCAATGCATATCCAGAGCTCCACTCCCAAACATGTCAGTTTTCCAACATCTTCCAAAACTCAAATCCAGTGTTCTAAGGAAGGATGTCCCCTCCTAAAACTACAGGTTTGAAACCATGGTGCAACTACAGGAAACAAATATTGGCAACGGACCCACACAAGGTGGGTCTATGGTGTCTGGTCTCAAGACATGAGTCGAAGTCTGATAAATGTGCCTATCTGAAAGAAACAGGTTAGTATTAGATTCCTTACCTTAGAATATCCCCAGGCGTCAGTCTGGATCCGGAAACTTTTGCGTAGCAGTACCCCTGCGCGTCGGTAGGCGTCGTCTGCAGGCGTCCCCTGCGGCTCCGCGTCGTCGGCGTCGTGCGCCGTGATGACGTCGCTGGAGTATATAGACGCCGCCTCCGCGCGCTGACGTCAGTTCTTCTTTTTTCCGCGCCAGTTAGCGCAGATCCGAAGAGCAGTACTCCGGTCTTTTGACCAAGTTTTTTGTGAATAAATCTTCTACGGTGCCGGTAGGATGCCCGGTTTCAAGAGTTGCGACAATTGCGACCGCATGATGTCGGTCACCGACCACCATCGACTCTGCCTCCGGTGTCTGTGCGCGGACCACGACGTGGAGTCCTGCGTCGACTGTCGGGCCTTGACTGGTAAAGCTAGGCGGGAGCGGTCCCGCAAGCTTCTCGAGCTCCGAGTGTCGGCCCCGCGTCGAGAGCGGTCCCGGTCCGGTCGGAGGTCGAGGGAGCGGTCGAGGGAACGATCGCGGAGCCGCCATGAGCGCTCCGGGAGTCGCCACCATTCCTCCGGGTCGTCAGGTAAGCGTAAGAAGTCGGGCGTCGTCATCGCACCCCCGACTCCCCCGACGCCCGCGTGATGCGGCCGGGGGTTCGGGTGGCCCGCGGCCCCGCGTGGGTCGCCGACGCCGTCTGCCCCATACCCGTCGGTCCCTGGGGAAGGCGCGTCGCGCGGGGAGATTGAGGCATTCCTCATGGCTATGAGGGCGAGGTCTCCTCCGGCGGGGCCTACGGCGCCTGCGGGCCCGTCGGTCCCGTCTGGGGGCCCGAGCGGTTCGGGTGCTCCTGCCTCGACGCCGCCGGTGGCTCCGGCCCCGGCGCCGCTGGGCCCCTCAGGTTCGTCGCCGGCTGGTCTACCGGCCTCTCCGGCGTCGGTTCCTTTGGGCCAGCCCGTGGTACCGCCTCCGCGCGGCGCAGTGACTCCGCCGTCGGTTCCGGCCGGCGTCGGGTCCCCGGCGCCGGCGCCGCAGGGCGCCACCCCCATCCCCCCTCTGACTCCTGACACGGAGTCGGACCGGCGTCGTCCGACGCCGGATCCGGCGCCGATGGGGCCCATTGACCCCGACGTCTATATCGTCGACCCCGAATACGGCGATGAGGACGAGTATGGAGAGGGTTGGGAGGGGTCTGAGGACCCTTTATCCCGTGCCTGCCAGTATGATGTGGACTGGGTAGGTGACCTGGGTGATGCCAGTGGTCTGGACGAGTCGCCCAACCCTGGGTTTGTCTCCCCGACCCCTGTGGCGTCTGAGGCGGGAGCTGCCTATTCGGTGGTCCTGCTGAGGGCTGCCAAGACCTTGGGCCTTGAGCTCCCCGTCGCTAAGGTCAAGCCAAACATTCTGACGGAAGTGTTTAAACCGCAGTCATGCCCTCAGGAGCCTCTGCTGCCATTTAATGAGGCTCTGACGGATGTCCTTTTGGGCACCTGATCTAGGCCCGCTTCCGGTGCACCGGTTGACCGGAACGTTGCCAGGCGTCACCGTCCGTGCTCGGACGACCCTGCCTTCCTCTCCACCCATCCCTCCCCGGAGAGTCTGGTGATCCAGGCCTCCACTTCGCAGTCCGCATTTCCATCGGCCCCGCCCGATCGGGAGTCAAAGCGGTATGACCAATTTGGGAAAAAGGTCTTTTCCTCTTTGAGCGCTGGACTGCGGTCTTGTAATACCGCATGCCTCTTGGGCCGCTACACCCACTCCCTGTGGGATACGGTCGCGGAGTGTTTGCCGCAGTGCCCGCAGGATGTGCGGGACAAACTCAACCAGGCTTTGGTTGAGGGCCGGGATGCGGCGAGGTACTCGATCCGGTGTGGTCTTGACACGACCGACTCGCTGGGACGGGCTATGTCCACGACTGTGGCGATTCGGCGCCATGCTTGGCTGAGATCTGCCAACTTCTCACCGGACGTACAGAATGCCCTCATGGACATGCCATTTGATGGCAGTCGCCTGTTTGGTGACAAGGCGGACCACGCGCTGGAGCGCTTCAAGGACTCCAGGGTCACGGCCAAGTCCTTGGGTCTTTCGACCCAGCGCCAGCAGACGGGTTCGTTTCGCCCCTTTCGTGGCCAAGGAAGGGGCGGTCCCACACGTGCTGCCAGCCACGCGCCGCAGAACGCTCCCCAGCGCGGTGGCGGCCGTGGTTTCCGCCGTGGTGGCGGTAGAGGGCAGCGGCGAGGTCAGTCCACACCTCCCCCCGCTGCTGCATCCAAGCCTTCCTAGTCCGAGCTTTCGGGCTCACGTGACGCCAGTGGGTGGCAGGGTTCGCCATCACCACTCCCGCTGGCGCGCGATTACATCGGACAGGTGGGTGCTGCAGCTCGTCCGAAGGGGCTACTCCCTCCCCTTCGAGTCCACTCCTCCAGCCATGCCACCGCAGAACCACCGTGTGTCGGGGGACCACTTGGCACTTCTGCAGGAGGAAGTTACGGCCCTCTTGGCCAAGGGGGCCATCGAGCGCGTTCCTGGGCCAGAAGTAGGGTGTGGTTGCTACTCCCACTACTTTCTGGTGCCCAAGAAGGACAAAGGAGGCCTGCGTCCTATCTTGGACCTACGGAACGTCAACGGCTTCCTCCGGAAGGAGAAGTTCAAGATGTTGACTTTGGCTCAGGTCTTGGCTGCTCTAGACCCACAAGACTGGATGGTAGCGTTGGACTTGCAGGATGCGTATTTTCACATCCCCGTCCTGTCGGCCCACCGGCGTTACCTGCGGTTCACGGTAGGCCAGGAGCACTTTCAGTTTATCGTGCTCCCATTCGGCCTTACCAGCGCCCCACGGGTGTTCACGAAAGTGATGGCGGTGGTCGCAGCTCATCTGCGCCGGTTAGGGGTTTCAGTCTTCCCCTACCTCGACGACTGGTTGTTGAAGGCGGGCTCGCCCCAAACAGTCGTCCGCCACCTTCAGATGACGGCAGACCTCCTGCACGAGCTGGGGTTTTCCATCAATGTGCCGAAATCACACCTGTGTCCCTCTCAAAAGCTCCTTTTCATCGGAGCGGTTCTCGACTCGGCGCAGTTTCGGGTTTATCCTCCGGAACGGCGGGTCCGGGATATTCAGGCTCTGATTCCCATCTTTCAGCCGTTATCCCGGGTTTCGGTCAGGTTGACGCTGCGGCTTCTGGGGCTGATGGCCTCCTGCATCCTACTGGTGCATCACGCCAGGTGGCGGATGCGGGCTCTGCAGTGGGACCTGAAGTTTCAGTGGGCCCAGCATCAGGGCAACCTATCCGACCATGTCCTGATCTCGGAGGGCACTGCGAGACAGTTGCAGTGGTGGCTTACGGACCGCGATTGGGTCAGAGGCAGATCCCTCTCCCTTCCCCAACCGGAGCACGTGGTTGTGACGGACGCGTCCCTCCAGGGCTGGGGTGGCCACTTGGGAGAGGCGGAGATCAGAGGCATCTGGTCTCCGGCGGAATCCCGGCTCCATATCAACCTGTTGGAGCTGCGGGCGATTCGCCTAGCACTGAAGGCATTCCTCCCCTTTGTCAACGGGAGTGTAGTGCAGGTGTTCATGGACAACACCACCGCCATGTGGTACTGCAACAAACAGGGCGGTGTGGGGTCGTGGACCCTTTGCCAGGAGGCTCTGCGTCTCTGGCAATGGCTGGAACGTCAGGGCGTGACTCTGACGGTTCAACACCTGGCAGGTTCTCTGAACGCCAGGGCGGACGAACTCAGCCGTCGGTGCTCGGTGGATCACGAATGGCGTCTGAACTCGGACGTGGCGAGAGGCCTCTTTCAGCAATGGGGAGAGCCTTGGTTAGATCTATTCGCCACAGAAGAGAACGCGCAATGTCATCAGTTCTGCGCGTTGGAGTTTCCAAGACGGCACTCGCTCGGCGACGCCTTTCGGCGCGAGTGGAGTTGCGGTCTGTTGTACGCCTTTCCGCCTATACCACTTCTGCCCAGAGTGCTGAAGAAGATCAGGCGCGACCGGGCCCAAGTTATCCTTGTGGCTCCGGACTGGGCTCGAAGATACTGGTATCCCGAGCTACTCAGCATGACAGTCGGTCCCTCGATCCGCCTGCCCCTTCAGGAGGACCTTCTGTCGCAGCAGCAGGGGACGGTCCTCCACCCGAACCTGTCCAGTCTCCACCACCATGCTTGGAGATTGAGCGGCGACAGTTGAGGCCATTTGACTTGCCTCCTGAAGTCTGTGATGTAATTCTGGCAGCCAGGCGTCCCTCCACAAAGTCGGTATACGCCTGCCGGTGGAACAGATTTGTGGCATGGTGCACAGCAAAGGCTGTGGATCCCCTTTCTGCCCCTCTGTCTGAGGTTCTCCTCTTCCTTCTTTCCCTTGCCCAGCAGGGCTCTGCTCTGGGCACTATCAAGGGCTATCTTTCTGCCCTTTCCGCCTTCTTGAGGCTACCTGATCAGCCATCTTTATTCAAGTCCCCTATTGTGTTAAGATTCTTGAAGGGCATCACGCACATGTATCCTCCAACTCCGTTCGTGATGCCTCAGTGGGACTTGAACCTGGTTCTGACTTTCCTGATGTGCGCTCCCTTTGAGCCCCTTCATTCCTGTCCTCTCCGTCTTCTCACTTTAAAGACGGCCTTCCTGGTGGCCATCACCTCTGCCAGGAGAGTGAGTGAGCTCCAGGCTCTTTCTGTTAAACCTCCTTTCTTGTCTGTTCATCCTGACAAGGTGGTTCTTCGGACTAGACCTTCTTTCCTGCCCAAGGTAGTCTCTGCTTTTCACATTGGGCAGTCCATCACCTTGCCCTCCTTCTTCCCGCCTCTGCATCCTTCGAAGGATGAAGAGCGGCTCCATCGTCTGGACCCAAAACGTGCGCTTTCATTTTACATGGATCGCACACGCCAGTTCCGGGTGGATGACCAACTGTTTGTTGGCTACGTGGGTGAGAAGAAGGGAAGGGCGGTACAGAAGCGGACCATCTCTCGGTGGGTCGTCCTGTGCATCAAAGCATGCTACTCTTTGGCTCGGAAGGAGCCTCCTGTTGGGCTGAGGGCCCATTCCACTCGGGCTACGGCGGCTTCTACTGCCCTGGGCCGGGGAGTCCCCTTGCAGGACATTTGCCAGGCGGCTACGTGGGCCTCGCTGCACACCTTTGCGAGGCACTACTGCCTGGACAGTCAAGTCCGGAGGGACGGCTTCTTTGGCCGTTCGGTCCTCCAGGACTTTCTGGTGTAGGTTGTATTGGTTCGCAGACCCACCTCCGGGGTTGGTATTGCTGGGGTATCTATTCTAAGGTAAGGAATCTAATACTAACCTGTTTCTTTCAGATGAACAAGTTACTTACCTTCGGTAACGATATATCTGTAAGAAACAGTAGTTAGTATTAGATTCCTTACCGCCCCACCCGTCCTCCCCGTTCTGCGAACTGATACCTAGGGTTAAGGACATCCCTTTCAGGGCCCTAGTTTCAAATGGCACCAGTGTTAGTTCTCACATGGCTCTGCGTGTTCTGGCGCGGAAAAGCTGTGTGCAAAGAACTGACGTCAGCGCGCGGAGGCGGCGTCTATATACTCCAGCGACGTCATCACGGCGCACGACGCCGACGACGCGGAGCCGCAGGGGACGCCTGCAGACGACGCCTACTGACGCGCAGGGGTACTGCTACGCAAAAGTTTCCGGATCCAGACTGACGCCTGGGGATATTCTAAGGTAAGGAATCTAATATTAACTACTGTTTCTTACAGATATATCGTTACCGAAGGTAAGTAACTTGTTCTTATGCACCTGAAGACGATCCAGGACCGAGAAGCAAAGCTGTACATCGCCAAACACCTGTCGCAGCCCTCGTGTAAGTCCTGCTCCAAGTCTTGGGTAGAGACTTAATCTCACTCCCGAAGCCATTTCTGCAAGAGATCTGCCTCCTGTAATTCCAAATCAAAGTCCAAGCACAAAAAGCAAACCGTGAAGGAATTCACAGTGTCAATTGGTCACCCTTCAGGACCCCAGGTGTGCACTGTGGTCTGTTATTCAGATACGCTCAAATTTCTCGGGCATCCACATCATCACAGCACATTGATGCCTTGAAGAAGGGCGTGCTCCAGATTTTTGATGCACTTTCTCCTCCTTCTGGTGACCTTCAGTCCCCAAGAAACCACAGAGGCATCCAGTTGAGTCCCACTTCAGGCCATTTAGTGACTCTAGTACAGACGCACATATTGCCTCCAATGCCTGCTCTTGGCCATTCGTTGGCCACACCAGCACCAGTGCTAGATAAGGAACCGGTGCTGATTCAGATGCCCAAAATCAAACTGACTTCAGCCCAAGCCTGACTTTTGTCTCTGTGAGATTCCAAAAACGCCACTCGTCATCATACAGTTTGACTTTTAACTAGTGCCTCTACCAGGGAGGAACAGTAATCAGAAAGGTCCACCTCTAAGAGGATCGGTGTGTATCCTGTTGTCTATGGAATACACACAGTGTTAAAATACCCCTCACACACCAAAAGGGCCCTTGGTGTCATGCTTCATCATCGGGGTCTTCCCGCCCGGCTGCCGGACGGGGCAGTGCTGCGACAAGCGACTACGCTGGAGCACCTTTAAATGTGGGTGCTATGTGAGTGAATTGGAGTGAGTGTCAGTGGGGTCAGGGGTGATGAAAGGTGATGTTAAAAAATACCTGGCCTGGTGATAGAAAAAACTATTTAATAAACACTGGCTGGTATTATTAAAAAAAGTGGTGTCGGAAAGGATAAGCGGGTTAATGGGCTTAATTTCCTGTGCGGGTCAACATGTTTCGGGGCGCCATGCCCCTTCGTCAGGACCGGGGATAGATCCCCCTGTCACTCACTAATGTTTCTCCACATGCGTAGTGTTTACCCTTTCCACCGCGCATGGTCGGACCGATCACATTCCACCACGCATGCGCGGCCTGGAAACACTCTTCCGCCCATGCGCATTAGGCACCAGACAGCGGTTGGACCAAGACGGTGATTTTTACCTCCCTAACCACTTTAACTTAACCTAAAAGAGATATCTACATGGCGATTAGTCACAGGGAACTTCGGAACTAACCACCATTCCCTGTGCTAACAAAATAAAAAAGATCGGTGACTAGTTAACAATGGCCACCGCACTAACCAGACCCAAGCACCCTTCCTTTCTGGCACAGCTGTCCGGAGTCAGAAGCCCTTAACTAATTAGACCAGCCCTGATTTACCTATTAACACCACTATAAAAACACCCGCCCAAACTTCCATCCTCACTATCACGGAAGCCACGGACGGAGGAGGAAGCACAACGAGGCTGGGGGTTGAGTAAGTACGGCATAGCCGAATGGGGAAGACTAAAAGACAGTGGCTTATGTGGTTTCACTACCACACTTTTAAGTTACTTACCATCAGAATACTGGGACCAGAAACCCCCCCCATTTTTCTTCTTTTTTTCCCATCTTTGTCTCACCTGCAGTTGGACCCTCAAATACCCTTCGCTCTAGAGTTGGCTCATGGGGCATTGTTCCTCACCTTGCTAAGTATGTATCTTTTAAAATAAGTGCAGTATCTCCCCTTTTGAATTTACTGTACTGGACATGTAAACAATGTGTGAGCTCAATTATGTGTGTGCTTAACTGTGTAGTATCTAACACCTTAATAACTATGAAAATTATGGATTCCCTTCTCGGGTTCCCTAGCACAAGACTACTGCTATATGTATGTTTGTCCTTTTTCTCCTTACAGGCAATACAGAGATTAGCGCTGTGGGATCCGCGCATTAATAATACTGTGCTCTTGTCTTTTAGGCATACTACATCAGTATCTTAGCATTAGCAAGGGAAGTGTATTAATATAAACTGTATATTTATACACATTGATAAATAAGATCACCACCACACTTCTTTGTACATACACTTTATTGTGGAGAAACATTAGTGAGTGACAGGGGGATCTGTCCCCGGTCCTGACGAAGGGGCATGGCGCCCCGAAACATGTTGACCCGCACAGGAAAGTAAGCCCATTAACCCGCTTATCCTTTCCGACACCACTTTTTTTAATAATACCAGCCAGTGTTTATTAAATAGTTTTTTCTATCACCAGGACAGGTATTTTTTAACATCACCTTTCATCACCCCTGACCCCACTGACACTCACTCAAATTCACTCACATAGCACCCACATTTAAAGGTGCTCCAGCGTAGTCGATGTCGCAGCACTGCCCCGTCCGGCAGCCGGGCGGGAAGACCCCGATGATGAAGCATGACACCAAGGGCCCTTTTGGTGTGTGAGGGGTATTTTAACACATTGTGTGTATTCCATAGACAACAGGATACACACCGATCCTCTTAGAGGTGGACCTTTCTGATTACTGTTACTTTCGCAAGAGGAGGACGTGCCCACCTTGGTGCCACACAGCACCACCTCTTCCTTCCCCTTTTTTGATTTCCTTTCTACCAGGGAGGAAACTTCATCCGAGGTTCCATTATCTTTTTGGTTCCGACTCGGAACAAGGTACACCTCAAGAGGGAAATGGCGATGGTAGGGAGGATGATGGTTTTATTCCCTCCTCACTATACAGATTTTACTTGAACTTACAAAAGAGCTGTGGGCTTGACACCTCCCCTGAAACAGGGTTTACCTCACCATTTGGCCCACCTATGGAACACACTGCATCATTTGCAGTAGTATTATAAAGAAGTTGTGAGGTTTTGGATTTCCGCTGTCCACAGTAGAGACCAAAATAATCATCCTTACTGAAATTTTGCAGCCTTGGCTAGCCAAGTGGAGTACATGCTCTCCTTTAACAAGATAGTCGTTGATGGGTGCTTGGTCAAAGCCCTGTTCCTGCACACTGGTGAATAAGTAGGTGGCCATGCATCATAGACCAGCTCCTGGTGATCCTTATTTTCTCAACTGACACACTACTCTAGAGAGCCTAGTGGTTTAGGTTACAATCCGCAAGGTGAACCTCAGCTCATTCCCCAAGGCTCCTCTGGATAGAGCGTCTTAAGAGAATTGAGACTGTTGGTTATATGTTCTCTTCTGCTGGTTTTGCATTGAATTTGGTCATTGCTGTTTGTTTATTAGGCCGCTACACACACTCCCTCTGGAACACGACCAGCAAAATCTTGTCCGCTGTCTCGGAAGACCTTAGGGCCTCTCTAGCTCAGACAATTCCTGATGGACAAGATACAGCCAAATATGTGATTCATGCCAGCCTAGACGCTACTGGTTGCCTGGAAAAAGCAGTTGGCACCAGAGTTGCCTGGGAAGGGCGGTTGGCACCAGAATTCTGCCCTGCCAACACACTTGGATGTGTTTCACAGGATTTTGTGGTGTACAAGCCTCTCTCCTATATAATTCCGTTTGATGAAAAAGTCAATTCATCTTTGGAACGCATCAATGATAATGGAGCCCAAGTGCTCTCCATTGATCTATTGAATCCTGCCAAGTAACTTCATCAGTTCAGAAAAGTCAGAGGGTACTCCATGGGATAGCGTAGAAGCAACATCAGTCTCACTAACAACTGCAGCAATGACCCCATTCGTTTTGAGGTCAGGACATGTGTCTGGCAGGCAATGCATAGGTCAGCAGGGGCACCAGTCTTCCTAGTGCCTGTGGTAACAGGTGCTATAGTTTGCCTTTAAAGAGACATCCTCATCCTGTGGGGGTTACGATTCAGCACTTCCTTCCAGGGGGGTGATCCAGCATATCAGCCAGATGGGTCCCTCAATTTATTCACCGTGGCTATGCCTTACTCTTTCTTTATGCCCGCTGAATCGTACCCTCCATATCCGAGTGATTCTCCAAGGAGCACCTGTCCATCCTCTCACAAGATGTACAAGTGTTGCTCTCCCAGGGTGCTATTGAGAGAGTTCTAGATTCTGAAAGAGGAGAGTGTTCTTACTCTTGCTATTTCCTTGTGCCTTGTCCTTGCATACATTCACAAAGCATTACTCCCTTGACCGCCAGGTCCAACGGGAATGGACTTCGTCCCCTCAGTCGAGCAGGACTTTTTTGGTCTGAGTCTCCTCCACACACCCTCCACCTGGGAAGGTACTGCTATGTTATCTATTTTAAGATGAGTTTACGGTTAGAAGCATCTATCATAAGACTACATTACTTGCCTTTAGTAATTCTATTTCTGATCGATACTCTAACCACTGATTCCTCACTGCCCTCACATCTCTCCATTCTGTGGAGAGGCTTGATTTTTTAATATCTAAAAAGGTCCCAAGTTGGGAATCAATGTATTCCATTTGGATAGAGTATCTACCACAAAGATTGTTACTGAAGGTAAGTAACTTGTTCTTCACTCCTATTTTGTTGTACATTAAGCTCCCCTTTCCTGGAAATGTTGTGGCCCAATTATTCAGGTTAAGTAATGCCTCTGCAGTGTTTTCTGCATGATAAATGTTTCCATACAAATTTAGCATCCCTCCTAATGTTTTCATCTGAGCAACATTTACTTTGGTTGGTTTGTTGTACATTATTTTGTGTTTATTTCCATGTTTGGTTCTCACACATTAAAGTGTTATTACTGATTGTTGCAGCATTTAGGTTGGGTAATAATTTTAGGTATCAGTTGCAGTTTATTTAGCAGGACATTATCAGTCAGATGCTTGATCTAAGTAACAAGGTATGTAAATTGGATAAGGAGCAGGAAAGATTTGGAAAAAAAATGTGATTGTATCATTGCAGTTCTCTTCAAATAGGTCCGGAAAATGTATGTTTCGAGGTAGAAAGTTTTTTGCAGTTGTATTAATTCTATCAAACCCACTGTTAATTCCTGGTTTAGTCATGTTCATTGATGTATTGCAGTGGGACTGTAGTGGATTGAGAGTTTCTTTGTGCCACCTTAGCTGTTCACATGATAGTACCAAGGTCTGAGCTATCCAGCAATATTGTTGGGGTTGTGACTGTCTTTCAGAATAAGCAATGTCTGCAAGACACAATATAAGTTACCAGTTTTTTTTCCATTCTATAAATATATTATGACATACTGTGGGCGCATTTAACTAATCTTGTCTTGGACTATTTAAAGCAAGCGTAATCTCACAAATAAGGAACAAGAATTTCTTTTTAAATCTGTGTGCTTTTCTTGGCGGTCGGAAGTAATTTCAGAAAAACAGTTGAATAAAGGATTGGTATTTACATAAGGATTGATATTTACATAATATCATAATAACAATGCTTGCATCCAAAGATGCATCTTCAAAGGTAATGACTCCTGTAGTAAACTAGCATGTGATACAGAGATCAGTGTATATATAGTTATGTTTTTTGAGACTCTTGGCCATTCAAAATAGAGTGTTGATTTGCTTATTCGCCAGGCTTAAAGTTAAATGCACTAACAACATGCATCATTTGTGCACTGACTAAATTCGTTCTCTTGTGCCACAGCAAATGTTAGTGTGGAATCACCAAGCAAAATATATTCTAACCAGTCCTTGATCTAGGTTTCATAAGTCAAAAGTACTATGCTTTTTTTTATAGTTCTCATATATATATATATTTAACTGAAAAGCTAATATAAGATTATTGTATTTCATAGCAGAATAACCTAAGCAATCCACCGACACCACCCGCTTCCCTGCCTCCAACTCCACCTCCACAGTCTTGCCATAAGATGGTGAATGGGTTTGCGACTACAGAAGAACTTGCTGGCAAGGTTGGAATGTTGGGAGGACGCGATGGTAAGATTAGTGTTTTTACTTGTATACAAACTGAGTGATGTAGGAAAAACTGCTAGGTTGTATGTTTCTAGTGTTCCCGTGTGTAGCATTTAGGTCTGCAGCATGAAGATTTGCAGCATTCTCTTCTATCACCATGTAAGCATCTCTGTTTTCAACAGTGTCATGACCAAAATTAATAAGATAATTAGTACTTCTAATTGTTTTATGCGGCTTTATCGGGTAACCCCACGACAGTCTTCAGTGACTCCATTGAAAACCTAACTCAGGAAGTCAGCTCAAAGTCAATCAGGAGGCTCCTTCTTTAGGGCTCAGCACGTCTAAATACCGAAGAGAATCCACCTTGTAAGAGTGAGCATTTGAGCAGTCGTTCTCTTCTTCTTCCCACCTGGCAATCCTTAGACTGCTCTCTTGGAATATTAATAACTATATTAAATGAATGCTTAGGATACTATTAAAAACAAAACAAGAGATTCCAAACGCATTAAATTAAAAAGTACTTACTGAATAGCAGATCCCAAGCCCCACAGAGAAGCGCTCAATATTTGAGAAAGAGTTTAAAATTTTCAACTAAAAGATTATGGAAGCAGCAAGAACACAAGAACTTTCTCTATTAAATCTATGAAAGTAACAACCATTATATCCAATAATTGACTTTTTGAGAGCAAGCAAGGTCTCATATCGATTCATCCTTTCAAGCTTATCTTTGAATAGAAGGGTCAAGGCTACCAAACCGAGTCCTACAACAAGGCCAAATAAATAATAAGATTGTCATACAGCCAAAAAAAAACACAACCATCAGAGATAAAAACCACACATGATTAAGGCTCCCAATTTTCTGTTTTTACTGATTTTTACAGTTAAATATAGACAGAAAACAAAGTGTCTGTATTTATTTTTACAAGAGGAAAAATTTTGAAAATTGTGCTTCATGTGGGCGACTCTCCATGCGATCTTTGTGATTTCCAGGACAATAGTTAAGCAGATAGACAGCATGGGAAGTTAAAAACCAGGTTGAGATTTCCCTAAATACAGGCATACGTTAACATATATTTCTATTATAACGCTGATATTTACCTGTGGATGTTGCCTTACTATATTTGGCGGTTTAATTTGCTAAAACCCAACAGGCAGAAAAGTGCATATTTACCAGTAAAATAAATGTGTAAATATACAATTTTACAACTCCATTTATTCTCAAAATAAGGATAAATACCAATAAGGTGGCCCAAAAATAAATATGGCTAAATACAGACAGGAATGTTAAAAAAATGAATACCATAAAACCGGGAGCCCTGCACATGATGCAGAAATAAAAGGGGGAATCTGAACTGAACAATAACATCCGCCAAAGAAAATGTATCCAAACCCTTCTCCACAAATGATCTAAAACTGTCAGTCACAGGGAGCTCAGGAAATCTGTGTGAATTCCGTGCCGAGAGCATTTGAGAGCACAGAATCTCGTCGCGGTAACTTTGGAAACTTTATTAATTGAGGAGGCTTATCAAGCACTTCCCCTCTACAGGATTACTTTTGCTGGATCGTGGTTCAAACATGACGCTTTGACGGCTATACTGTTGTATACTTACAAAAAATTATTTTAACAGCAAACGAGGCAACTATGCTGTAGCGCAGACATCTTTATTTTGGGGATTGAAACTCGGACGCTTAATTTGGAGTTGGAATTCATGCACCAACTCATTGACAAACTTGTCCAAGTCATTTACGGGTTTATGGATGTGGATCTAAGACATCGAGATAGTGGATTTTGAAGGCCAGAGGTGCCTAGACATTTTACTGCTGAACTGCCTTGAAAAAGCCTTTATATAGACGAAACACGTGTCAGCTGAGGGCTGAATCTTTGCGGAGTGGATTGGACTGAGTTGTGCTGGATATACTGAAGAATAAATCAACGGTTGAATTAACGAATCAATGGACTCTGCTATTTGATTCCGTCTTGAGAAGAGAGCTCATTGACCTTAGAACATTTTTGGGAATTTATTCATGATTTAATGGTCGAGTACCTACTGAAGAGAGTGCTAAAAACAGGTTTGATTATTTTTATATATATATATATATATATTACAGCAGATTAAGTTTTCTAATTTGCTCTTTGCACCTTCTGTTAGTAGGGTGTTTAAACTAATACAGCACCTCAACCAGATTATTATTATTGTAAAGAAAAACATTTATTCGCACATGATTTGATTGGAAATAATACACAAATATTTGATATGCGGTGAATTTCCCTATGAGGAACCACTACTACCCGGTTCTATAATCATTGGACTGCAGAGTGTGCTGGGGGCCGCAGTCCGTATGGATGGACTAGTGTGTGCTGGGGGCCTCAGTCTGTACGGATGGAGAGTAAAGTGTGCTGGGGCCGCAGTGTGTGCTGGGGGCCGCAGTCCGTATGGATGGACTGTAGAGTGTGCCGGTTGCCGCAGTCACATTTACAGTGAACCTATGCTATGTTACAGTGCCGAGTTAGAACTTTAGTAAAATGTAATTTTCTTTTTGGAGTACTGGAAGAGACTAGTGGCAGAGAGGGAAACGCAGGTTTGAAGTGCATCTTAAAATAGTTGAAAAGATTGCGGATTATTGTACCTTTCAAGTCCAGTGTGAAAATCAGCCCGACTCGAAAAATAGCCTTTATACAAAAAAACAATAATAACAAGCTGTGCTAACAAGATTATAGCACAGCCACTCGGTTCCAAGAGCCCAGGGCTGGTTTTGACACCACTTGGCAACGCTTGAATCGCAGCAGAAGAGTCGTGTTGCCGGTTAGAAGATGTGGATGAAGTTTTTGATGTCCCGGAGGCAAACCCAACTGAAGCTCTTGGAGAACCTTGTAAGGCAGGAAACAGACAGCAAAGTCCAGTCCTTCTTCCTGCCCAAGACAAAAGCAGCCAGGCCAACACCGCAAAGCAAGCTGGAAAGTGGTAGTCCCTCATGACGGCAGCACAGCTCTTCTTCCTGGCAGAATTTCCTCATTCCAGAAGTATTCTGATTTGGGGTTGTCAGAGGTCCAATACTTATACTACTTTCTGCCTTTGAAGTAGGCCGACACAAATTTCCTACCACCCAGCATTCCCCCAGGTCTCCCGATAAAAATGGTGCCTCACTCACGTGGGTGGGTCGGTCAAGTACCCGCGGCAGGCAAGGGCCCAAAACTTATTGAGGAGACATCAAAATTACCTATCACAAAACAACCTGGTTTTGCAAGGGGGGTCACCTGGGTTTTTGGCCCCGGGCTCGGCGGCCATCTTGGGGAAACTACCAAGCCAACACATTTCTGAAAACTAGACACCGGGGGGAGTCCAGCAAGGTATGGGTTGCGTGGACCCCCAATGTTTTCCTACCCAGAATCCCCTGCAAACCTCAAATTTAGCTGAAAAATTCAAATTTTTCTCAAATTTCGGTGTGTAAGTTGTGAGATCACTGGGCTGACACAAATCTCCCACAACGCAGCGTTCCCAAGTGTCCCGATAAAAATGGTACCTAACTCTTGTGGGTGGGCCAAGTACCTACTACAGGCAAGGGCCCAAAATGTATTGAGACATCAAAATTACCTATCAGAAAAATACCTGGTTTTGCAAGGGGGGCACCCGGTTTTTGGCCACGGGCTCAGCGCTCCTCTTGGGAAACCTACCAAACCCACACATTTCTGAAAGCTAGACCCCCGGAGAGCGCAGGGAACTGTGGTTTGAGTGCATCCCCCAATGTTTTCCTACCCAGAATCCCCTGTAAACCTCAAATTTAGCTAAAAAAAAAATCACATTTGTGATTTGTATGCTATTTCGCCTTCATTAAAGGTTAGGTAAGTATACCCTGTGCTATAACACGGGTCACCAAATTTGTGATGTTTACACGTGTGTAGGTATTTTGAAGCTATCATGTCAGCTTGTAAGGAACAAAGGATATCTGTGTTCCTGTGTCCAGTGCCTAACTGAAAAATCAGGTCTTAATAGGTCGTAAAAAGGTTTCACTTTTTCTGCGTAATCTAAAATGTAAGTTCTGCCAACATTTAAGAATCTCAATATGGATTGTACGTTTTTCAACGATTTAGGAGGTTGGAGCAGCGCACACTTTTCTAAAAAGCTAACTGCCAGGCTTTTCCCTTCACTTGAAAGCTCATATCCCAAAAATAGGGCATGAGGTGGGCTATTTTTGATTTTTTTAAGTTGAATTTGTAGCCCTCGAAGGCGAACGCCAAAATATTGCTCACCCTGGTCAAGCGATCCTTTAAAACATCGTCCGTCAGATAAATATCATCTACATAGGACAAAGCTGAAGCTAAAATTCTGAAGTAACTCTTTTATCCAAGCGGAGAACAACCCAGGGCTATTCTTATACCCTTGGGGGAGTCGACAAAATTAGCACTGAGAACCGAGCACTGAGAATGCTGTCAAATATCTGCTCTCAGACGCTATATTTGGAAGAAAAATCACTTTTTTTCCGCACAATGTTATTCATTAATACTGCACTGTGTGTATCCTGTCCTGCAAATGTTTTAGTGCATGTGTTCAGATGTCTGTAGTCTAAAACTAGATGCTATGAATTATTAGGTTTCATTACGGTAAACAAAGGATTATTCATAGAAGAGGTGCAAGTTTCAATTACACCCTGGTATTTAATTTGATCTAAGATCTCCCTGACCTGTTTTTTGCTTCTTGTTTTATTGGGTACTGTCTCTGTGGAGTGAGAGTAGTTTTTATTGGGATTTTATGGTGAGGTGACTCAGCATGCGATATAATGCTGCAGCCAGTGCTATCGCCCACTCCTGCGTGTATGTACGTTTTAAGTATATTTGAACAAGGTCAGAAAAAGCTGTTAAAAATACCGTTTTCCCTTTGAGCACTCCATAACAATTTCAGGCAGACAAACTTTTTCAGCCATAAATCAAATCAATGAGTCCGGTTCTCCCAAAAGAGAACTTTCATTTTTCTGGGTTTGTCCCCCTCCATTTGGAGTGATATTTAATGTAACTTATGCGGGACACTTACCCTCGTATCAGGTGTCTCCACCGTGATATGTTCATTCAACTCCGCTGTCACTAGAAATTCCATCAGGTTCTGGTGAGCTATTGTTACTTCTGCTGCGCTATCTAGCATCGTCAGAGCCCATTCCCCGTTTAGAAGTTGAGTCCTCAGAATTCTGGGCATGTCTAACTTTAAGACCTGCTACTTTCTTCTTTTTAAATTGAGGTTTTGATTTTGGTTTCTCTTCTTTTTTGGAAGTATAGTCTAAAGCTCATTGCATGTCTCTGGACTTTGTACTCTCTTCTTGTCTGGGATCTGACCATCCTTCCCTCTCAGGATTTTATGATGAACCCTGAAAGGAACGAGAGGAACGTGTATCAGTATACCTGCCTGCTTTTTAAATGTTATCATGATTCCTAAGGTTGTACCTCCTTTGGACGGGCTTCTGTTTAGGTGATCTACCCCTGGATTGTTACCTACTTTATCTATTCTTTAGTTTTTTTATTATTGTTATCCCATTTCTTTTTGGAAGAATCAGGTATGTGCTTGTTGTTGTCTTTATCAGGACCACCCTGAGTTGAGGTTTTGTTGCTCTAGCTCCCAAACTATCGCATTCAGCATAAGTGTCTTCGATAATTTTAGGTAATTCACGTTCCTGTTGTAAAGGAGTGAAATCCCTCAGGCGTTGGCGTATTGCCACTGCTGCTGCCGCCTCCCCTTTTATGTTTGCTAATATAATAGCTGAAACCTGGGCGAAATTTCCTAACAATTTCATCCCTAAGTTCACAGCAGTGTCTACTCCATACTTATTCTGTATTTGTCTTCATACATCTGGTATTACTGCTAATGAAGGGATACCATGAGTTCTGGTATATATGGCAGCGAAAACTGTACCCCAAGAGGTACAATCCTCTATCTGGGGAGCTAGCCCTATTGATAAGCAGATTGGTAGCATTCTGTGTTTTTCTTGAGGGCTTGTGTATAGAAACACTGCCTATAATATTTTTTGAGCTACCTATAATGGCATGTGCTCATGTCTAGTGGGCATTTTACCCATAACTGTGTTTAGAGTTTATGGAGTTATTTTAGTGGTAGATGCCTGAATTTGTCCTGCTGATATAGCCCTTTCTGGCTGAAGTGTGAGTGTTCTCATCATGAACTGTGTCAGGTTTTGGTAAAGTTTTATTTTTTCTTTATGAAGTCGACGTAAGTCTGTTACTGGCATTGTGTCAATGTCTTGATGTAGTGTGGAAGCCGCTAGGACTGGCCAAGTTGCTCCATCTCTTTTGTGTGGGGGAGGGCACCTTTAAACCAGTTTATGTGCTCCTGGTAGGTGAGCGGACTTTCAGTGTCCTCATATGGACAGTATTCATCTGGTGTTTCATCTTCAGTGTAAGAGTGAAATGTAATTGTATGTGCATCTGCTTGTGGGAATATAACCTATTTGTGTGCCTCAATCACAAATGTTACTGTCCCACCCCTAGGTCTGACTCCACAGTCTGCTAGTTTTAAGGTAAGGGCAGTTCTAACATTTTCTGAACTATTTATTTCACCTTCTTGTTCTTCCTCCCTTGCTGCAGTTGCACGTTGTGCTTGCGCAGCAGCGTCTTCGTCAGCCATTATTAAAAAAGAGGAAGCTTCAAGGAAACTGGGATAAAGTTTTATGCACAATAGAGATCTGAAAGAAACAGGTTAGTATTAGATTCCTTACCTTAGAATATCCCCAGGCGTCAGTCTGGATCCGGAAACTTTTGCGTAGCAGTACCCCTGCGCGTCGGTAGGCGTCGTCTGCAGGCGTCCCCTGCGGCTCCGCGTCGTCGGCGTCGTGCGCCGTGATGACGTCGCTGGAGTATATAGACGCCGCCTCCGCGCGCTGACGTCAGTTCTTCTTTTTTCCGCGCCAGTTAGCGCAGATCCGAAGAGCAGTACTCCGGTCTTTTGACCTAGTTTTGTTAACTTTCACTCTTCTTCAAGGTGCCGGTAGGATGCCCGGGTTTAAGAGTTGCGACGGGTGCGACCGAATGATGTCGGTCACCGACCACCATCGACTCTGCCTCCGGTGTCTGGGCGCGGACCACGACGTCGAGTCTTGCGTCGACTGCCGGGCCTTGACAGGTAAAGCTAGACGGGAGCGGTCCCGCAAGCTGCTCGAACTCCGAGTGTCGGCCCCACGTCGAGAGCGGTCCCGGTCCGGTCGGAGGTCGAGGGAGCGGTCGAGGGAGCGATCGCGGAGCCGCCATGAGCGCTCCGGGAGTCGCCACCATTCCTCCGGTTTATCAGGTAAGCGTCACAAGAGGTCGGGGCGTCATCATCGTACCCCCGACTCCCCCCGACGCCCGCGTGATGCGGCCGGGGGTTCGGGTGGCCGCGGCCCCGCGTGGGTCGCCGACGCCGTCTGCCCCATACCCGTCGGTCCCTGGGGAAGGCGCGTCGCGCGAGGCGATTGAGGCGTTCCTCATGGCTATGAGGGCGATGTCTCCTCCGGCGGGGCCTACGGCGCTTGCGGGCCCGTCGGTCCCGTCTGGGAGCCCGAGCGGTTCGGGTGCACCTGCCCCGACGCCGCCGAGTGCTCCGGCGCCGCCGGCGGCTCCGGCCCCGGCGCCGATGGGCCCTTCAGGGTCGTCGCCGGCTGGTCCTCCGGCCTCCCCGGCGCCGATTCCGTTGGGGCAACCCGTGGTGCCGCCTCCGCGCGGCGCCGTGACTCCGCCGTCGGTTCCGGCCGGCGTCGGGTCGCCGGCGCCGCGCGGTGCCACCCCCGATCCCTCTCTGACTCCTGACGCGGAGTCGGACCGGCGTCGTCCGACGCCGAGTCCGGCGCCGTTGGGGCCCATTGGCTCCGAGGAGCCGGTTTACATCGTCGACTCGTCCTATGGTGATGAGGACGAATATGGAGAGGGTTGGGAGGGGTCTGAGGACCCTTTGTCACGAGCCTGCCAGTATGACGTGGACTGGGTAGGTGACTTAGGTGAGGCCAGTGGTCTGGACGAGTCGCCCAACCCTGGGTTTGTCTCTCCTTCCCCTGTGGCGTCGGAGGCGGGGGCTGCCTATTCGGTGGACCTGATGAGGGCTGCCAAGGCTTTGCGCCTTGAGCTCCCCGTCGCTAAGGTGAAACCTAACATCCTCACCGAAGTATTTAAGCCGCAGTCGTGCCCACAGGAGCCTCTGCTGCCATTTAATGAGGCCCTAACGGATGTCCTTTTGGGCACCTGGTCCAGGCCCGCTTCCGGTGCACCGGTTGACCGGAACGTTGCCAGGCGTCACCGTCCGTGTTCGGACGACCCTGCCTTCCTTTCCACCCATCCCTCCCCGGAGAGTCTGGTGATCCAGGCCTCCACTTCCCAGTCCGCATTCCCGTCGGCTCCGCCCGATCGGGAATCGAAGCGATATGACCAATTTGGCAAGAAGGTCTTTTCGTCTTTGAGTGCTGGACTGCGGTCTTGTAATACCGGGTGCCTCTTGGGCCGCTACACCCACTCTCTGTGGGACACGGTCGCGGAGTGTCTGCCGCAGTGCCCGCAGGAGGTGCGGGACAAGCTCAACCAGGCCTTGGTTGAAGGCCGGGACGCGGCGAGGTATTCGATTAGGTGTGGTCTTGACACGACCGACTCGCTGGGACGGGCTATGTCCACGACGGTGGCGATTCGTCGCCATGCTTGGCTGAGATCCGCCAACTTCTCGCCGGATGTCCAGACTGCCCTCATGGACATGCCTTTCGATGGCAGTCGCCTGTTCGGTGACAAGGCGGACAACGCGCTTGAGCGCTTCAAGGACTCCAGGGTCACGGCCAAGTCCTTGGGTCTTTCGACCCAGCGCCAGCAGCAGGGTTCGTTTCGCCCCTTTCGTGGCCAAGGAAGGGGCGGTCCCACGCGTGCTGCCAGTCACGCGCCGCAGAACGCTCCCCAGCGCGGTGGCGGCCGTGGTTTCCGCCGTGGTGGCGGTAGAGGGCAGCGGCGAGGTCAGTCCACACCTCCCCCCGCTGCAGCCTCCAAATCTTCCTAGTCCGAGCTTTCGGGCCCATGTGACGCCAGTGGGTGGCAGGGTTCGTCATCACCACTCCCACTGGCGCACGATTACATCGGACAGGTGGGTGCTGCAGCTCGTCCGAAGGGGCTACTCCCTCCCCTTCGAGTCCACTCCTCCAGCCATGCCACCGCAGAACCACCGTGTGTCGGGGGACCACTTGACACTTCTGCAGGAGGAAGTTACGGCCCTCTTGGCCAAGGGGGCCATCGAGCGCGTTCCTGGGCCAGAAGTAGGGTGTGGTTGCTACTCCCACTACTTTCTGGTGCCCAAGAAGGACAAAGGGGGCCTTCGTCCTATCTTGGACCTACGGGACGTCAACGGCTTCCTCCGGAAGGAGAAGTTCAAGATGTTGACTTTGGCTCAGGTCTTGGCTGCTCTAGACCCACAAGACTGGATGGTAGCGTTGGACTTGCAGGATGCGTATTTTCACATCCCCGTCCTGCCGGCCCACCGGCGTTACCTGCGGTTCACGGTAGGCCACGAGCACTTTCAGTTTATCGTGCTCCCATTCGGCCTTACCAGCGCCCCACGGGTGTTCACGAAAGTGATGGCGGTGGTCGCAGCTCATCTGCGCCGGTTAGGGGTTTCAGTCTTCCCCTACCTCGACGACTGGTTGTTGAAGGCGGGCTCGCCCCAAACAGTCGTCCACCACCTTCAGATGACGGCAGACCTCCTGCACGAGCTGGGGTTTTCCATCAATGTGCCGAAATCACACCTGTGTCCCTCTCAAAAGCTCCTTTTCATCGGAGCGGTTCTCGACTCGGCGCAGTTTCGGGTTTATCCTCCGGAACGGCGGGTCCGGGATATTCAGGCTCTGATTCCTATCTTTCAGCCGTTGTCCCGGATTTCGGTCAGGTTGACGCTGCGGCTTCTGGGGCTGATGGCCTCCTGCATCCTTCTGGTGCATCACGCCAGGTGGCGGATGCGGGCTCTGCAGTGGGACCTGAAGTTTCAGTGGGCCCAGCATCAGGGCAACCTGTCCGACCATGTCCTGATCTCGGAGGGCACTGCGAGACAGTTGCAGTGGTGGCTTACGGACCGCGATTGGGTCAGAGGCAGATCCCTCTCCCTTCCCCAACCGGAGCACGTGGTTGTGACGGACGCGTCCCTCCAGGGCTGGGGTGGCCACTTGGGAGAGGCGGAGATCAGAGGCATCTGGTCTCCGGCGGAGTCCCGGCTCCATATCAACATGTTGGAGCTGCGGGCGATTCGCCTAGCACTGAAGGCATTCCTCCCCTTTGTCAACGGGAGTGTAGTGCAGGTGTTCACGGACAACACCACCGCCATGTGGTACTGCAACAAACAGGGCGGTGTGGGGTCGTGGACCCTTTGCCAGGAGGCTCTGCGCCTCTGGCAATGGCTGGAACGTCAGGGCGTGACTCTGACGGTTCAACACCTGGCAGGTTCTCTGAACGCCAGGGCGGACGAACTCAGCCGTCGGTGCTCGGTGGATCACGAATGGCGTCTGAACTCGGACGTGGCGAACGGCCTCTTTCAGCAATGGGGAGAGCCTTGGTTAGATCTATTCGCCACAGAAGAGAACGCGCAATGTCATCAGTTCTGCGCGTTGGAGTTTCCAAAACGGGACTCGCTCGGCGACGCCTTTCGGCGCGAGTGGAGCTGCGGTCTGTTGTACGCCTTTCCGCCTATACCACTTCTGCCCAGAGTGCTGAAGAAGATCAGGCGCGACCGGGCCCAAGTTATCCTTGTGGCTCCGGACTGGGCTCGAAGATACTGGTATCCCGAGCTACTCAGCATGTCAGTCGGTCCCTCGGTCCGCCTGCCCCTTCAGGAGGACCTTCTGTCGCAGCAGCAGGGGACGGTCCTCCACCCGAACCTGTCCAGCCTCCACCTCCATGCGTGGAGATTGAGCGGCGACAGTTGAGGCCATTCGACTTGCCTCCTGAAGTCTGTGATGTGATTCTGGCAGCCAGGCGTCCCTCCACAAAGTCGGTATACGCCTGCCGGTGGAAAAGATTTGTGGCATGGTGCACAGCAAAGGCTGTGGATCCCCTTTCTGCCCCTCTTTCCGAGGTTCTCCTCTTCCTTCTTTCTCTTGCCAGCAAGGCTCTGCTCTGGGCACTATCAAGGGCTACCTTTCTGCCCTTTCCGCCTTCTTAAGGCTACCTGATCAGCCATCCTTATTCAAGTCCCCTATTGTACTGAGATTCTTGAAAGGCATCACGCACATGTATCCTCCTGTTCCGTTCGTGATGCCTCAGTGGGACTTGAACCTCGTTCTGACATTCTTGATGTGCGCTCCCTTTGAGCCGCTTCATTCCTGTCCTCTCCGTCTTCTCACTTTAAAGACGGCCTTCCTGGTTGCCATCACCTCTGCCAGGAGAGTGAGTGAGCTCCAGGCTCTTTCTGTTAAACCTCCTTTCTTGTCCGTCCATCCTGACAAGGTGGTTCTTAGGACTAGGCCTTCTTTCCTGCCCAAAGTAGTTTCTGCTTTTCACATCGGGCAGTCCATCACCTTACCCTCCTTCTTCCCGCCTCCGCATCCTTCAAAGGATGAAGAGCGGCTCCATCGTCTGGACCCAAAACGTGCGCTTTCATTTTACATGGATCGCACACGCCAGTTCCGGGTGGATGACCAACTGTTTGTTGGCTACGTGGGTGAGAAGAAGGGTAGGGCGGTACAGAAACGAACCATCTCTCGGTGGGTCGTCCTGTGCATCAAAGCATGCTACTCTTTGGCTCGGAAGGAGCCTCCTGTTGGGCTGAGGGCCCATTCCACTCGGGCCACGGCGGCTACTACTGCCCTGGGCCGGGGAGTCCCTTTGCAGGACATTTGCCAGGCGGCTACGTGGGCCTCGCTGCACACCTTTGCGAGGCACTACTGCCTGGACAGTCAAGTCCGGAGGGATGGCTTCTTTGGCCGTTCGGTCCTCCAGGACTTTCTGGTGTAGGTTTGTATTGGTTCGCAGACCCACCACCGGGGTTGGTATTGCTGGGGTATCAATTCTAAGGTAAGGAATCTAATACTAACCTGTTTCTTTCAGATGAACAAGTTACTTAACTTCGGTAACGATATATCTGTAAGAAACAGTAGTTAGTATTAGATTCCTTACCGCCCCACCCGTCCTCCCCGTTCTGCGAACTGATACCTAGGGTTAAGGTCATCCCTTTCAGGGCCCTAGTTTCAAATGGCACCAGTGTTAGTTCTCACATGGCTCTGCGTGTTCTGGCGCGGAAAAGCTGTGTGCAAAGAACTGACGTCAGCGCGCGGAGGCGGCGTCTATATACTCCAGCGACGTCATCACGGCGCACGACGCCGACGACGCGGAGCCGCAGGGGACGCCTGCAGACGACGCCTACCGACGCGCAGGGGTACTGCTACGCAAAAGTTTCCGGATCCAGACTGACGCCTGGGGATATTCTAAGGTAAGGAATCTAATACTAACTACTGTTTCTTACAGATATATCGTTACCGAAGGTAAGTAACTTGTTCAACTGTTTGTCCTTCAAGCTTGATAAACCTACAATAGTTCAAAAAACGGGGTGACCCTGTGTCCCTCAGAACCTGGGTAATTAGACGATTAACGAAAAAATGGTTCTGTCGGGTAGAACTGACATAGAATTTACGTGCAATAAATGTAATTAGAAATGGAATGCTCTCTTAACACACAAATCAAAAACAGTACTCAATGAATCAGTCCTGCGCTCAACAAGATTAGATCAGGTGTTTATCAAAATTACTTCATTTCATGATAAGCAATAAACTTCTTACATATCCTATGTACTGGCTGTAGGTTTATCAATTAAAGAAAAAATGGTTCTGTTGGGTAGAACTGACAGAATTTACGTACAATAAATGCAATTAGAAATGGAATGCTCTCAACACACAAATCAAAAACAGTACTCAATCAGTCCTGCGCTCAACAAGATTAGATCAAGTGTTTATCAAAATTACTTCATTTCATGATAAGCAATACACTTCTTACAAAAAGACAGATATAATTATTTACAAGGAATTCTTACAGTGTCTATGGGTGACAGTGAGAAAGTAGTGAACAATATATACAGTGTCAACAAATTATATACAAATGTTTCTTCATGAGAGACCAGAGTCTGATTTTGATCCAGATGTTTCCTCCCTAGTATAGAATCCCGGTCAATCTGGACCTAAATAGTGCGTCGCCGTTTCGACCCTATAGTGCCCCTGTTGGTTGTCACGGCGGGTCTTCCTCAAGACAGGGATGCAGAGATTGTATGTACACAGTCTGAAATACATAATAAGGTGTGTGTAAGAGAGACCAATAGGTGCAATCAATTACACTTATAAGTGAGAAGTAGTGTAGGGTTACTCACCCCCACAGGCTGGAGGAATCAAAGCCTGTGGCATTGATGCACAATGGCAATTTCATCTATGTGCTACGGCTGGGAGGAGTTACAGCCAGCTGCAGATTTAGCTCAATGACTAAAGAACTGCTAAAAACAAAACAAAAAAAACAACAACAAAAAAGGGGGAACTTAGTTAGGAGTGGCCCATATTTCAATGTTCTGTCTAAGTAAGTAATATTACTGCTGTGTGAGAGACCTAAAAATCTCGAAATGTGCATCGATCATGGTGAACGATGACAAATGACCTTAAACCAGCGTCAAAAAGGACTGCGCATGTGATTTATATAGTTGGTTATTACCGCTTTGACCGCGGTTGCAAGGGGTGAAAATACTGCCAAATAACGCGGTAGATGACAAGGGAGTGACCCGTGTGGGAAGTCAGGGTCCAGATTCTGTTGGGTGATACATAACCCTCCCTCGGGATGTCCTATCTTAGAATTACATCGTACCCTTTGGAGGACCAAACTAACGGTACCCCATCAGTGTGTACCGATCTTACCTCAAACTGGTATGATTCCGGATATTTGAAAGGCGGACGGAAGGAGCGAGGTCTCATCCGTCGGCAGCGGCAATGCAAATGCACGAGGGCCGCCATGTAGACCTATTTTATTGAGCCTCGACCGCCAGGACGCTGTTACGCCAGGACCCAGCCAGGTTGCTACGCAACGACGTAGCGGCCTGTACTGTAGCCCGCAACCGGCGTGAGGTGTATGACGGACGCGTTCACATGGTGACGTTGTGTCCTGCCATTGTGTTTTCGGAACCCGTTTTGAATCAAATTCCGATGCATTATGCGAGTTTACACCGATTGTATGCGTGTTGCCAGGGGGTGCCATTTCTAATGATTATTTCGTTTCATACGATAGGCAGAATTGCAATCAACATTTAAAAATGTAACATGAAAAAATACAGATTTACAAGTTAATACGCATCACATATGCTGGGTTAAATTATGCGTACCAGAGAAAGATGTATTTACAAAACTTTGGAGGATATCCAATATATATACATTTGGTGACATGATATTTTCCAACGATTCAATTGTAAATCGCTAAATCGTGTTTAGGAAATGAAGGTAATGCTCATAAATCATCGGATATTCTGCATAGGCATGTGACCATTTTTAGATGAGCTTGATAATGTGGATATGTAATATATTACATTTGGTGTCATGATATTTTCAACCGATTCACATGGATTTAGCTAGTCCCTGTGTTAGGAGACATGTTACAAGATGGCGCACTGGATTCTTGAAGCCAATTAAAGATTAACAGAGATTATGTATAGATATATGACAATTGTCACAGTGAGCTTGGTTGTGTGGTTACAGTTCAGGTGCGCTCAACATTATGTTACAGTTAACATCATATAATTCACACAAATGCGCGATGGGAGAAACCGAAATGAGCTTGGTTGCGCGGTCACACCATGGATAAGCTCAATGATCTATTACAGTTAATGTCGTGTATGTGCACGCACATGCTCAGTTGTGTAACCGGGAACCCAGAAGATGCAGTTACTGCGATAGCTGGTAAACACAGGTACTTATAATAAGCCCATTTGCTTTGAAATCTCCTCATGCTCATTAAGCCCACTCGCTACTGAGTTGAGGGTGTGTATCCATTTACATTCCTTGCGGTTCAGGTCCGCTGAGATGGATCCACCCCTAGGGTTTACATTGATTTTCTCCACCACCCTCCATTTGATACTTTCTGGTGTGTGATTTAGGGAAAGAAAATGCTCTACAAGTTGCGCACGCTGCACTTTGCATCAGAATTAACTCATGTGCTGTAAAATTCTGGATTTTACCTTCTGGGTAGTCTGGCCAATGTATGGGTTGTTGCAGGGGCCAATAATGATATATATAACGTTGCTGCTGTTGCAGTTAGTTAGAGACGGTAAATTGTATGTCTTCTGTTCAAGCATCAGTGTCTGTCCTTCCATGCATGAGGGACAGGCTTTGCATGAGCCACATTTAAAATGTCCCAGTACTGGCGGAAGTCCAAGTAAGTCTCGTAAATCAGGATGTTTTGGGGGTTCCAGGTAGGCCTTCACCACACTGTCCTTCACATTCCTCCCCCTCTTGAAGGCGAACATGGGATTATCTTGTGTGTTCAGTTCTGGGGCAACCAAATTCCAATACTTGTTAACAATCTTTTTTATGCTATTGCTCTTCAAGTCAAAACCACTTTATTCGATTTAGTTAAAAATCATAAAAGCATTCTACAGTCACATCACAAGAGGGCAGAATAAATTCATAAGCAAATACAAAAGCGTCAATCAGTAATAATTTCATAAAGATACATGATATGAGGAAACAACAATAATAATTAATTAATATACATTATAAAAGTACATCATAAAAGAGAGAATACTCAGTAAAATAGACATTTTAAAATGAGAACAACATCCATTTCATTTATCTTCACAAGACACTAATATTTACATCTTTAAGTCTTTTCCTCCTGATCCTAACCGCAGCAACAAGATAATTGGCCACGCTAAACATGGCCAACGTAGAATCCATTAATTGGAGGTACAGGAGAGCAGGTTTTGCCTGAAGAAAAGCTTTTTCCTTCAATAATGGTACAAGGTATTTCTGTCTGGGCTCAATGAAAAAATTACAGAATAGCATAAAGTGCATATTATTTTGAGCAGAAAAACTATCACAATTACAGACAGGAGCATCCTCCTCCTTAAACCAACCGTGACTGTCACACAAAACTGTATAAATCTGGTTAAACCGAAGTTTAACCAGAAGCCACCTATGAAAGGGGATAGTGACGATAGTAAGGTACGGTTGGATGGTAAGACGCATAATAGTCAGATAATGGGCTCTGACCGTGGGCTTGAGTAGTTGGCATTCTTCCCTCTCCACGTTTTTCCTAGTTATAAAGTTGGCCTTCACCCAGACTAAATCTGATTTCTTAAGACCCTGAGGAGTAAGAAAAATATCAGGGCGACCCAGATCCAAGGAGCACTTCTTTATATATGAAAGCCAATCTATACTTTTATAGTTATCCAGTTTTAAGCAGTCCGCCAGTATTTTATGATTAAGACCCAAGTTTTTATTGGTCCAAAGCCTTATCCATAACAAGATAGGAGCCATAAGAAGGGTGTCCGATATATAGCCAAACCCAACTTCCTGGTGGACTGAAAACGTGGCTGTAGATTGGGGGAGCCCTAAGGTGGAACGCAGGAATTTATTTTCTTCCCTTTGAATTGATTCACTATTTACATAGCCCCACAGACCAGAGCCGTACCTGGCTATTGCCACTGATTTTGCCCTGTACAAGTTAAGTAAGGCACCTGTTGGCTTCCCGCCCAGTCTCCTGGCAAAACTTAGAATAGCAGTGGCTGAGCTTCTAACCGCTTTAGTTTTAGCTACAATTTGCGGAGCCCAGCTCCCCTTGGTGTCAAAAATTACGCCCAAGTACGTAAAAACTTTAACATTGGTGATCACGTCGCCATTACAATAAAACTGTCTGGAGTTGTTTTTACCAGCCCCAAAAGCCATGACGTGAGATTTGGAGTTGTTTATCACTAAGTCTAGTGATAGCATAAAATCATTAAAAGCATTTAAAAGTTTTTGTAGACCTATGGGAGTCCGAGCTATTAAAGCGGCGTCATCCGCGTACAGGAGAACCGGAATACGAATTTCCCCTGCACGCGGAGTATCCAAGGTCGCAGATAAAAGAGTTTCCTCAAGTGAGTTTATATACAAGGTGAATAGCATGGGCGCGAGAATGCAGCCCTGCCGCACTCCCCTGCTGGATTTGAACCAGGCGGTACGATTACCTTCCTGGTCCATTCTGATTGAAGCTTTCAGATCTTTATGTAATTCTGCCAGAAAATATACAAGGGGGGGGTCCAAACCCAGCTTTAACAACATAGTCCACAGTCGAGCTCTATTCACCAAATCGAAAGCTGTGGATAGGTCCATGAATGCAACATAAATTGACCCTTTTTTGACAGTTGTGTATTTCGAGATTAACAAATGAAGATTTAGGCATTGGTCCTCAGTCCCCCTCCCAGCACGAAACCCATATTGGGCATCTACTAGAATATTATTATCTGTGGACCAGGTGTTAATTCTAGCAAGCAGGACTTTGCCCAAAATCTTCATTGAAGAATCCAATAACGAAATTGGCCGAAAACACTTTGGGTCGCTTCTTAGGCCCTTTTTAAAAATAGGTACTATAATGGCACATGACCATGATTTTGGCAACCCCCCCTCATACACACAATTAAAAACGTTGGCTAAAATCTCAGCCCACAACTCTGAATTAAGTTTGTATAGGTCCGGGGGAACCCCATCCGGGCCCGGGGCTTTGTTTGCAGCTGAGCCTAAAATTGCCAGCTCTACTTCTGATTTGGTGAAATCTAAATTAGTAGGAGAAGCAGGGGAGTAAGGTATTTTAAACACCTCAACAATTTCATTGGAACCATATATATTGGAGAAATGATTAATCCAATCGGCTTCAGATATATTAATTTCAAGGTCCAGATTAGATGTGTGAGAGAACAAGGGATTATTAATTATAGCCCAAAATTTGGAGCTATGTTTAAGGGTTGTGGGGTCCATCAAAGAGTCCCAGGCTTCATCTTTGATGGCTTTTTTCCGAAGTTTGACTGCCAAAGCGTATTGTCTTCTTAGATCTGCCACCAAAGTTCTATTTCTAGGCGATTGTTTAAGACCTTTCAGCAGAGCTGCGTGTGCCTGTGAGCAGGAGTGGTCAAACCATCTACACACTGGGACCGAACCTTTCCCTGGTTTGGCTCTTAGATCTTTATCCACTCTAGCACAAATAGCTTCAAAGGCACTCACAACTTCCCCTCCCCTCATCTCTCTATTCAAACATATCCCGAATTCAACTCCCATATCCTGCACAATACGACCATGAAAATCCTCTGGGCAGACTTTACACCATTTGAGGCGTCTGCCTTGGTCTTTACTCCTCACGTCCCTTATAGAGGTAGTCCTTACTACTCCTTTATGCAAACCAGAGAGAGTATCTAGAACCAATAACACAGGGTTGTGGTCACTAAATCCACTGACAATTGCATTATAAAACAATACATAACGAAGGAGCCCTGGGGACATAAAAAAGTAGTCTATAATCGATTCACTGCCCCTTGCGTTATACGTGACCACACGGTTTGATGTATCTGAGAACCCTGGTTCATATAGATCGTTTGATGAGAGCAAATTTTCCATTGCCACACCCTTTGGACTATGTTCAAAGTGTGGCGGTAAAGTGTAATCAGGACCGTTTTCATCAATAATCTGGCAATGGGACTCACACAAATGAACATTAAAATCACCCATCATTATACACTGGACAAAAGTGGTTTGTTTTGACATGTATTTAGTTAAAAAGTCTGATAGACCATCTAAAACAAAATTTGGGGGTCCCCCCTGCATGGAGTTATAACAGTTTATTAATACAATCTTGTTTTTATCTGCCAAACAAATTTCCACCATTTGGAAGTAGTGAGAAAAGCTAGGGATTTCTCTAACATTACCAGCAATTTTAACTGAAACAAGGAATAACAAACCCCCTCTGTCCCTACCCGATGTGGAACTCAGGGCATCAACAAAGAAAGAGATATATCCTTCTACCCAGAAACCTTTATCTTTCGTCCAAGTTTCTTGTAATGCGACAATATCATGGTTCTTCACTGATTTTAACCAAATAAAGTCATCTTGTTTTGCCCGTAGGCCCGCGATGTTCCATGATAGTAACCGTATGTGCCCTTCCCCTAACTGAAATGGGTCATTAATAACAGATTCGACTCTAACAACAGGTAGGGCCACATTAGTATTGACTGGGCGAATCAAGTTATCCTGTTCGGGTGCAGGTGCTAGTCAATCAATGTCTACTCTATCAGCTAATGCTGAAAACATGTTTGACAATGGTGGATTGTTAGAGAGTGTATTCCTTGCAGCATTTACTACACCATTAGCTTTAGTTGGCTTAGTCATCCATACATTAAAAGGCATAGGTGAGATAAGGTTGTCCTCTGCCCAAGTGTTATCAATAGACTGTAACTTAATGTTCTCATTTACAACTAACCTATGTGGACGGGGATAAAAGAAACCCAGAGGCATCGCCCGCACCCCTTTACTTACGGGATCCAGAGGGGAGTCATCCCAGAAAAGTCGACTCGCGACATTCTTAGATTTAAAATTTACAATAACGCAATCTCCAGAAACCTCTTTCTTGCTTTTACCCACCCAGTTTACCCGTCTACTTGTTACAATATTATCTGCGATGTTACTTTCTCCCGTGCAGTTGGCATTACACCATTTTTTAACGTGCCTAAGCAGAGACTCATGTTGTTCTATCGCTCCGTCTTCAAGTTTAGGCACGTTAACCAGAATTGCGACAAAGGGTGTTGCATCCGGGGGTAAATTTATTGGCGGTACCCTTTTTTCCGGGCCCCCCCACTGGCCTCTAGGCCTTGTGGAGCAACTTGAACCAAGCCCAACCTCTGTCGTGGGGATATATATTCCATTGTCTACTTTCCCTTTTGGTGGCACAGGTAAAAGAGGGATATTAACTGGTCTAGTTACAGGTGGGTCACCAACTTTAGGGGTAGTGACCTTTACAACTGAGGGACATGGAGCCAAAGGCATAGAAAATGCAGGGGCCCGAGCATTAAGAACATCATTTATACGATCACATTTTGATATAAGGTTCTTAACACAGTCCTTCAGAGTTTCATTAATATCCGAGGCAATCTGGATTAAAGCAGTCTCAAGTCTATCTGTAAACAGTTTTTCCAATAAGGCCATAATAACTTCCTCCGTCAGAAGGGCTGGCTGGGTAGAACCAGCCATAATTGAAGCCGACCTTCCAGCAACCCCGGGGTTCGAAGGGGGGTTAGGTATCACAATTTCAGGTATGGCCGGGCATGGAAGAACTGTAGCAGGAAGTGACAAAGTGGGTCTACAGGCCTCAATAATGACCCGAGGCTCCAGAGGTATACAATTTATGGGGGAGGCGTAAGAAGTATCAACAGTCCCGGGACTAGGCGCAAGGCCCAGTTCACGCTCGGACTCAGCAATCTGAGATGATAGTTCCCCCACCTTAGTGGTTAGGTATGTAAGTATACTTGTAGTATACTTAGGCACCTTCGCTTTAGCTTCATCCGCCGCTGGTGTAGCCAATTTGCGCTTACCCATTGTGGAAGATGTTAAGGACGTGGCCCGTCCCGTCCCTGGTCGTCCTAGGACGGCCTTAGACGGCCCGCCCTCTGCCCGGGCTCCGCCCGGCGTCGCCCGCGCGCGTCCGCGACGCGGAGGTCGAGGCTCCGCTTTGTAGCGCCTCCGGGCGCGGGAACAGCGGTGGCAGGAAGTCCGCGCTAAGCCCACTGGGAGCTGTAGTCTCTAGCCGCTCCTGGATGTTGATGGCGGCGAGACTCACAGCGTAGGCAACCCAGGGACTGAGGCAGAGTGCTGGCGTGCTGGCGTGTCCACAGGTAGGCAATGAGCGCTGTGTGCGCTGCTCGTGACCCCCCTATTGCTCTTGGAATTGAATGTCGTAACACACACTATGTTATTGGTGCTTGCTTTCTTCTCTTTTGGGGTTAATAGCTGTTCTCTAGGACAGTACATGAGTAAAATCAGATTTCAAAGCAAATGGGCTTATTATAAGTACCTGTGTTTACCAGCTATCGCAGTAACTGCATCTTCTGGGTTCCCGGTTACACAACTGAGCATGTGCGTGCACATACATGACATTAACTGTAATAGATCATTGGGCTTATCCATTGTGTAACCGCGCAACCAAGCTCATTTCGGTTTCTCCCATCACGCATTTGTGTGAATTATTTGATGTTAACTGTAACATAATGTTGAGCGCACATGAACTGTAACCACACAACTAAGCTCACTGTGAAAGTTGTCGTATATCAATACATAATCTCTGTTAATCTTTAATTGGCTTAAAGAATCCAGTGCGCCATCTTGTAACATGTCTCCTAACACAGGAACTAGCTAATTCCATGTGAATCGGTTGAAAATATCATGTCACCAAATGTAATATATTAGATATCCACATTATCACGCTCATCTAAAAATGGTCACATGCCTATGCAGAATATCCGATGATTTATGAGCATTACCTTCATTTCCAAAACACGACCTAGCTATTTACAATTGAATCGTTGGAAAATATCATGTCACCAAATGTATATATATTGGATATCCTCCAAAGTTCTGTAAATACATCTTTCTCTGGTACGCATAATTTACCCCAGCATATGTGATGCGTATTAACTTGTAAATCTGTATTTTTTCATGTTAATTTTTAAATGTTGATTGCAATTCTGCCTATCATATGAAACGAAATAATCATTAGAAATGGCACCCCCTGGCAACACACATACAATCGGTGTAAACTAGTATAATGCATCGGACTTTGATTCAAAACGGGTTCCGAAAACACAATGGCAGGTCACCACATGAACATGTCCGTCATACACCTCACGCCGGTTGCGGGCTACATAACAGGACGCTACGTCGTTGCGTAGCAACCTGGCTGGGTTGTGGCGTAACAGCGTCCTCGCGGTCGAGGCTCAATAAAATAGGTCTACATGGCGGCCCTGGCGCATTCGCATTGCCGCTGCCGACGGATGAGACCTCGCTCCTTCCGTCCACCTCTGCCTTTCAAATATCCGGAATCATACCAGTTTGAGGTAAGATCGGTACACACTGATGGGGTACCTTTAGTTTGATCCTCCAAACGGCACGATGTAATTCTAAGATAGGACATCCCGAGGGAGGGTTATGTGTCACCCAACAGAATCTGGACCCTGACTTCCCACATGGGTTACTCCCTTATCATCCACCGCGTTATTTAGCAGTATTTTCACCCCTTGCACCCGCGGTCAAAGCGGTAATAACCAACTATATAAATCACACGTGCAGTCCTATTTGACACTTGTCTAAGGTCATTTGTGATCGTTCACCATGATCGATGCACATTTCGAGATTTTTAGGTCTCGCACACAGCAGTAATATTACTTACTTAGACAGAACATTGAAATATGGGCCACTCCTAACTAAGTTCCCCCTTTTTTTGTTTTTGTTTTTAGCAGTTCTTTAGTCATTGAGCTAAATCTGCACCCGGCTGTAACTCCTCCCAGCTGTAGCACACAGATGAAATTGCCATTGTGCATCAACGCCACAGGCTTTGATTCCTCCAGCCTGTGAGGGTGAGTAACCCTACACTACTTCTCACTTACAGGTGTAATTGATTGCACCTATTAGTCTCTCTTACACACACCTAATTATGTATTTCAGACTGTGTACATATAATCTCTGCATCCCTGTCTTGAGGAAGACCCGCCGTGACAACCAACAGGGGCACTATAGGGTCGAAACGGCGACGCACTTTTTAGGTCCAGATTGACCGGGATTCTATACTAGGGAGGAAACATCTGGATCAAAATCAGACTCTGGCCTTTCATGAAGAAACATTTGTATATAATTTGTTGACATTGTATATATTGTTCACTACTTTCTCACTGTCACCCATAGACACTGTAAGAATTCCTTGTAAATAATCATATCTCAGTCTTTTTGTAAGAAGTGTATTGCTTATCATGAAATGAAGTAATTTTGATAAACACTTGATCTAATCTTGTTGAGCGCAGGACTGATTAATTGAGTACTGTTTTTGATTTGTGTGTTGAGAGCATTCCATTTCTAATTGCATTTATTGTACGTAAATTCTATGTCGGTTCTACCCAACAGAACCATTTTTTCTTTAATTGATAAACCTACAGCCAGTACATAGGATATGCCTACTCCGCTGTGGCAGATTGTTCCCTTCCCACTCCAGACGTCTCTGGAAAAATGTGAGTAGGGGTCTCTGAGAACAGCAAGACTGAGCTACTCCGATTTGACATTTAAGTACCAAACCAACTTTGGTGGCACCATCTTGCGTAGTTCCTATAAACCTATATAGGATCTGCGTGTTTAGACAACATAGACTGTGAGATTGGTGTCCACACTGATTCCAGACACTTCTACCGGGTAGGTTTCCCTATATACCACTGTAAACTCCTTTTACCAAGGATAGAATAGTTCTTAGCAACTATCGAACATGACAACTCTGTCCCATCAGGGATCGTGGAAACAATACAGTACTTTTCGCTCAGTCACTGGTGCTCACTTTGTCTCTGAGATATACACAGAATAAACTGTGTGGACGTTTTCAATAAGCATTTATTGAACCAGTGTCATTCTAGTATAAAATAGGTGTGCTGAAACCACCATAAGACAGAAACACATATAAATGATTATAAGCACCAACAGAGTAAAAGGAAGGTAGATTCCTACCATAGTGCTAAAATAATAAATACAGGCAGGTATATAAATACAAGATAGTTATAATGCGTACTCCTACGATGGAACCCTAAATAGATGTACCTAAGTGTACCTAGTATGTATGTAGGTGTAGAGCCAAGAATCCCCTTAGGATAAACCAACCCCATTACCTGAAGTGAGAGACTTTGAGACCCCGTCTTGGTCTCGAGATGGACACCCCGCGAGGGATGTCAGAGCACTGCGAGCGGGAGTCTGCATGGAGGAACCTCAGCGTCTTGTGTCAGTGTGTCAGCATGCCTCTGCAAAGGGTTTAATAAACAATTCAAACATGATGGGTGAGGGGGCGTGGCTGACAGCCGACGGGAATGGTCGCCTGCTAGTGCGGCTCCCGTCCCTTGCCCGACGATCCGCCACATTGCTCCGTTCTGCAGATCGAGGATTCCTCTTTTGGTCCGGGGATCCTCGCCAGGAACCGACTCTGCACACACCGGCGGGGTGTTGGCCTCGCCCGGGCTCTCTGGAGGCTGCGGGACCCGGGATTGAGAGGCCCCCCGGTCGCTCTGCAAAATGGCGGCCACGTCGGAGCCCCGACCGGCCCTCTGACTGTCCTCGGCTGAGTGCGCGGCTGCCCGGACTGCGGCGGAATCGGCTCTGCCTTCCAGCGGAGACTGAGCGGGCCCCCCTGCAGGATTCCTGTGGACGCCCCTGGTTGGAGGGGGACGGTGCTTTGAGGGTCCCTCCCGTGCTGGGGAGCCGACTACGAGACACCCCGGCTTCGGGGCCTGCTGACCGCGGGACTCCGTTCTGCCCGCACCTCGCTCGCTGGACCCGAATTCCTGCACCGCTGCCCGCCGGACCCCCCTTCCCCCCTCCAGAAAGGGGGCAGACACTGATCCACGTGTTGTGGCTGCTTTGGACCCACGAGAGTGTGGTCGGCGGGAGCGGCCCTGAGCCCGTTGTTCCCGCAGCCTTGTAGCACTGCCTTCACGACTGGAGGGAGCTTTTGCCCCCCCCCCCCTGCTAGTGACTTACCGGTAGCGCCCTCCCTGGGCTGCGGGGGGTGTGCCCTGTTGGGCCTGTGACTCTCTGTTTCTGCCGGGCCTGCTTCCGGCCTACATAGGGGGAATTTGCCCGACCCTGTGATCTCCGCAGGAGGCCATGACGGGGGACTAACATTCCGGGGGTTCCCCCCCTGCCAATTCACACGGCGCATAGCGCCTACGACGGAGCACCTACTTGCTTTCCCTCGTCGCGCCCCGGGAGTCTCCCTCCGACGCTTGGGGGCGGCCCTCCCCCCCTCCTCTCCTGGCCCTAGCACACCATTGGTGACCAGCCACGCCACAGCGCCTTATTCCTTCCTGTTCCTCACGACTGGCCCATGTGCCCCTGTGGGTCTGCCTGTGTGACGTCGGATGAAGATCTTCGGGCACGGAGGTGACCTGCGCCTGTGGACCTGCCCGGGGGTTGTCTAGCTGGATCTGCGGAGGGTGGCCCCGTGGGCACAGTGAAATCCACTTCTGAACTGCTCCGTCGCCGCGGTGACGTGTTGGCCTTCATCCTACCGTTCGACCTCGCCTTGCCCAAACAGTTCTGAGGTTCTACCTGCTGGAGGCTATGGCGTCGGGCAAGGCACAATGGCCTCCTACCCAACGACAGCTCAATAAGAACTCCTGGGGCGTCAGAGGAGACAACAAAGACCCCGCCCCCCCCGGGGGACCCGAAGCTCGCCTCCCCCTCGCAGGGGGCAAAGACACTCACCCTGGAGGACGTAATGGAGGCCATTGCTGGAGTCCGTTCCTCGCTTGAGACGCGTATTGACTCCGTGAACATTGAGGTAACCCTCTTGCGAGCTGACTTGCGTAAAATGGACACCAAAGTCAAGGACGTGGAGGTCAAGACAGCGGCCTTAATTGACGATACTTCTACACTCCAGCAGCAGGTCGCCCAGCTTCAGAAACAGCAGAGGCAGATGAGTGAACAGTTGGACGACTATGAAGGGAGGGCGAGACGGAACAACATCCGCATCCTGGGGGTCCCGGAGAGAATGGAGAGGCCCTCAGCCGACCTCTTTGTGGAGTCCCTGGTTACGAACCTCCTTAAACCGAAACAACTTTCGAATTACTTTTCCATTGAAAGGGCTCACAGAGTCCCGGGGGGTCAACCTAGGCCGGGCCGCCCCATCATAGCGAGGGTTTTCAATTTCAGAGACCGCGATGCCATACTACAAGCTGCCACTCCTTCTGGAAAACGTTCGCATCACCATGTTCCCGGACTTCACGGTCAAGGTGCAGGCGAGGCGTCGCAGCTTCTTGGAAGTCAAGAGGGCGTTGCGAGACAAGGGCGTCAAGTATTCCATGCTCTTTCCGGCGAAACTGCGCGTCGAATTGGAGGGGAAGACCTGGTTGTTCTTCTCGCCGGAGGAGGTGTGGGACTGGTTGGAGGGCCGGGGTGGCGTCGGAGGCTCTCCACGGAATCGTTCTTCAGTGCACGAGCCCTCATTGGAAGATCACCCGCCCGAGAGCCAGGAACTCTTCACCGGACCTCTTGACGGAGTGGAATGACACCTCTGTGCTGGGGAGGGCTCTATCGAGTCCCACCGTGGTCTCTACCATGTGACTACTTTGAGTTCGGAGCGACCGCCCGACATAACGTACTTCTCCCTTTTGAATTGGCCTTGGCTCCTGAGACATGTCTCCATCGGCCATGGTCGGGCATCACCAGCTGATTGATAAGTAACTTTCTATTATGTGAAATACTACATGAGTCTTACATTATGATCATAAAGTGTGTTACATTTACAATGTTTTCAGTCGGGCAAGCGGCACTGGCGGCTTCTCTCGTACCCCTAATCTGAGTGGGAGGGCGACAGGCACTCTGCCGAGTTGGGGTGTGGATAGTTTTGGATCCGTGGGCAGGGAAGCAGGGTGGGGGGAAGTGGAGGGGGGTGGAAGGGGTTGGAAATGTTTTGTTGCTGTTATTTGGTTCATTTTCGTCCTCAGCAGAGTTTCCAGTGGTCATCTAGTTTTGCCCATCTATCCTAGTGTCTCCAGCAGAGATGTCTTTAGCTTAGCCTTATTGCCTGCTCAGGGTCCCGCGGGGTGTGGCTGGCTCCCCTGGTTGCTGTCGGGCCTCCGTAGACGGCACGTCCCCACCTGCCCTGCATTCCGGGTTGTCCTGGGGGGTCGCCGACGTATGTGGCCCCCTCCCAGACGATTCATTTATTTGACTCTCCCGCCTCGCAACTATGACACATCAAATCACTAGATCCCTTACCGTCCTCACATGGAACGTCAATGGTTTAGGTCATAAGATAAAGCGAAGTGTGGTCCTTCAGTTCCTTAGACGCCACTCCCCCGATATAGTCTTGTTGCAGGAGACCCACCTGGTTGGTAACACCTGCAGGGCGCTGCAGAGAGGGGGATATAGGCTTTTGGTCCATGCTGGGTTCACCTCTGGTTCCCGGGGCACGGGGATTTTAGTTAGGAACTCCCTTGCACTCACCTATTCACGCTGCTGGGCTGACCCCCTAGGCCGTTTTGCAATAGTGGAGGCCACCTGGGAAGGGCACCCCCTGAACATCATTTCAGCATACCTCCCGCCAACCTTGGTGCGGGAATCCCTTAAGGAACTGGGCACCCAGATACTAGGTCTTCCCCCGGATACACTTATAATAGGAGGGGACTTCAATTCCACAATGTGCGACGACCTGGACCGTAGGCCCAAGAGAGGATCACATCGCCAGAGCTCCGAACTGGCTGACTTTGCTCATGCTCTGGGGCTGAAAGACATCTGGCGCCTACACTTTCCGGACACACCATACTACACGCGCTATTCTAACGCCCACAACAGCATTTCCAGAATCGACTATTTGTTTTGCCCCATCGCAGACCTGGGTTGCTTTGTCCGCCCGAGGGGCCTCCCCCGTGGTATTTCTGATCATTCGCCGATTATGGTAGACTGGACGTACAATCGCCAGATAGTGCGCTGGCCCATTGTCATCAACCCCTGGCTCTTGCAGATCCCTGATGTTAAGGAGGCGCTGCGGGAGCGAACAGACCTATATTTTGCGGAAAACATTGGTTCGGTGGACTCGGCGGTTACACTCTGGGAGGCCTATATAGCAGTTCTGAAGGGTGAGGCTTTAGCATTTAAGACGTGTCATCTGCGTAAGCATACCAAGCAAATCACAGAGGCGGAAACTGCTCTTACCAGCCTTGAGGCGTCCCATAACGCTGCACCTTCTGACTCTACTGCTGCTCGCCTCCGTGCCCAACAACTGGTATACAAGGCACTGGTCCAAGAGAGGGCACAGGCGCGGCTGCTCCGTACGCGTCACCGGGTCTATGAATTCGGGGACAACGCAGGCAAGATGCTCGCATGGCTGGAGCGCCGAGACCAGGGCTCTCGATGGGTCTCGTCCATAACTAGTCCTGACGGATCTGTGGCGATGGATCCACAGGAAGTGGCGGAAGCGTTTGCCGACCACCTGGAACAGGTTTACACTGCAAGTAATGTCTATTCGTCCACTGAATCTAGACAACTGTTAGAGGAGATGCGTCTCCCGACCATCTCGGACATTGATCGGATCGCCCTTGACGCTGACCTCTCCGCGAATGAACTCACCACTGCGCTCTTTGAGGTGAACTCCGGTAAGGCCATGGGCCCCGATGGAGTCCCTGTCGAGTTCCTGAAAGGAATGGTCCCTGATATTATTCCCCATCTTCTGAATATGTTTACAGAGAGCCTAGAGCTCGGAGTGCTCCCCCTTGATCAAAGGCTGGCCTCCATCGCGGTCATTCTGAAACCGGCCAAGCCTCCCACGGCATGCAGCTCCTATCGTCCAATTTCCTTGATTAGTGCCGGGGCCAAGGTCCTAGCTAATTTACTAGCGACTCGTCTTCTCTTGGTGCTCCCTTCTCTGATACACGACGACCAGTCCGGTTTCCTACCGGGCCGGAACACTGCACTTAACCTCCGTAGGGTGCAGAACGTATTGAGTCGTCGACCCACCATGTCTCAGGATGCTGCTATCTTATCTCTCGACGCAGCGATGGCATTCGACTCGATCGAATGGTCCTACCTGTTTGAGGTCCTCCATCGATTCGGCTTTGGACCCGTCTTCATTGGATGGGTGCCTCTGTTATACACTGACCTTTTTGGTCAAGTCCGGGTCAATAACCACACGCCCCGGAGATTCCCGCTTCATCGGGGCACCAGACAGGGCTGCCCCCTCTCCCCCTTGTTGTTTGCCCTCACCCTGGAGCCCTTGGCTCACTGGGTCCGCACTGACGCCTCAATCAGAGGCCTGCGGTGGGGCGACGAGACTGTAGACAAAATCTCCCTCTACGCAGACGACATCCTGATATATGTGTCGTCCCCACAGTCCTCCATTAACAGCCTGTTCCACGTCCTCACGAACTTTGGAAAATACTCGGGCTATGCCATAAACTGGACCAAATCGGTGCTGTACGTATTGCATGGCCCGCCACCACGCATGCCCAGGTGGTTCACAATTACAGTTGCCACGGAAGGCTTTACCTAACTTGGTATCTTCATCACCCCCGATCACAAGTTGTTTTGGGATCGTAATCTATTGGGTCCACTCCGTAGGCTCCGTGGCGATGTGACACACTGGCGATCACTCCCGCTCTCCCTCCCGGGCCAGGCGGCATTGTTTAAGATGTTGGCGCTCCCGCGCTTCTTATACGTCCTACAAAACTGCCCCTTCCCCATTCCAGACTCCTACTTCAGGGCGGTGGACAGAGAGCTTAGAACGCTACTTTGGGACGGCGGCGCTGCGCGAATTGCTCTCTGTAAGCTGTTCCAGGGCTGGTACGATGGGGGAATAGCCCTCCCCAACCTCCGTCTTTACTATTGGGCCTCCCAGCTTGTAGTGATCAACCAATGGACTCATGGCTCACCTCTCAACCCGGCCTTTCTGTTAGATAGAGAACAAACGGGACGCGAAGGCTACCTGGGTGCTCTGTACTCCAAACCCACTAGATCTAGGTATGTGGGTCCCATGCTACACACGGTGGACATTTGGCACAGAGCCAATAGACGGCTGGGCTGGGCTGACAAACTCACCAAGGCATCGCCATTGTGGTCCGCGCAGCGCTTGGGATCCCTCTGCTTTTCCCAGGGTTTCGATCTTTGGGACATGATCGGGATCTCTGAGGTTGGGGACCTTATCCATAAGGGAAAATTGCTGTCCTTCACTGACTTGCAATCTAAATATGCCCTTGCACCCACCGAGCTCTTTCGGTACCTGCAAATTACACACGCTCTCCGGGCCGCTTTTCCAGACATTGCCTCGATACCTGATACCTCCCCATTGGAGGACCGGCTACTGTCAGAACCCCTCCACGCAAAGGCCAGCTCCCTTACCTACCGTAAGCTCTGCAACAACCTCCCTGATCCCTTCCTATCGCTACGGGCCAAATGGGAGTCCGATTTGGGTCCCTTAGCCGAAGAGGGCTGGCAGTCGGCGCGAATGTCTCCGAGGGAATCGGCCATATGCCATAGGTTTAGATTAACCCAACTGAAAGTGCTGCACAGAGCATATATGTCCACCCTTACCCTGGCCAAGATTGGCCGACGGCCTGATGCTCTGTGCTTATTTGGATGTGGCCTCCCCGGGACCTTCTACCACATACTGTGGGATTGCCCAGTGATACAACAGTTTTGGACGGCGGCGTTACGTAAAATGAGCAGCTCCTTGGGGAAACCTCTTCCCGCATCCCCTAGGGAATGTGTCCTCAACATGTGGGGGCCGAACGACCTGACCGCCCTAGAGTTACAATGGGCGGCGCTGGGGTTTCTGTTGATCAAACAATCTGTGGCGCTGGGTTGGGGCTCCCCGGACAGACCCTTGGTAATAAGATGGGCGGCAGCGATGGACCAATGTATGATAGCGGAGATGACAGTGTATAAAATATGGGGCTGCCCTAAGGTTTGGGACAGGAAGTGGGGCCACTGGAATACATACCGTGGCGAACTATGTGATTCCCCGACGGCGGAACTGGCACTGTCCCGTAGAAATCCGGGGGGGGGGTTCTGTGAGCTTAAAGGGATTGGACTTGCTTCTGCGGTGACCTGCATAGGTTTTTTGCGAACTGTGTTGTGTTCCTATGAATATGCTTACACCGACAAGGGCCTTGGACATTGCGACACTGCTAGTTAGAACTGAACACTTGGGTCGGACTGGATGCTGTTTTGATTTTCTCTGCTGGATGTATTTATTTATTTGGTTAATTGTTACCGTTCATAACAAAACATGTGGTGCAACTACCTTATTTGTATCTAACGCGGGTACTAATTTGCTCTTACTATAGCCTTGTCATACAAAGATGCCGTCCGACCTCAGGGTTGTGGACTGAATGGCTGTGTACTATACCTCGACCCGTTTACTACTTTATCTTTTGTATGCCTGTCTACAGATGTGCTGTGATATTTGTCTCTTGAACATGCCACAATAAAAAAAGTTTAAAAAAACAAAACATGATGGGTGAAAGGGGCAGCCAAGTCTGGTAACTCTCCTTATCAGTACCCTATCTGTGAGCGCATCATTTATCAAAATTCTGGCAGGTGGGTTGGTGTACAGAGATTTAATTGCACCACTGAAGTTAAGAGGGAGCCATAGTTATTTAAACAACACTACAGAAATTGCCAATTCACCTGGCCAAAACCTCAGTCACATCTCTTGTTATCAGGGCGAGTAGTGCATGGAATGTAGAAACGTAGTCGATCTCACCCATCACCTGGTAAACCAGCTCATCCAGCTGTCTGCCTGGAATGAAACCTTTTTGGTCATCCATGACCAATTTCCCAACTTCACCAGCGACCCTTTTTTGCCAGTACTGCTGCATAAACATAGTTGTTGATTACAAAATTGGCCAGTAGGATTCGCACCTACTTGAGGGTTCCGCTAGCCCAGGATAGGGTCGGGGTGGGGGGGGGAATAATGGCGGTGGTGAGAGCAGTGCGACAAGCACTTCCTGCCTCACGTCGGATATCTGCATTTACAGCCTGTAACTTCTCTTCCCTGGGAATGAAAGGAAACTTACTGAGCAAAGATTCACGGCTTACATAAGTTCTTTTGGGCCCAAGCAAGGTGCAGTATTCCTAGGCCCATCGAGTCTCCTGATGACCTAATGAGATCAGATTCTTCACACAACTGCCCTAGGGAGCTGGCTCTATGCAGCGGAAGCACTTGCTAAGGGTCTTATGGCTGCAAGAAGGTTCCCCTTCTGTGGGAGACGGAGCAGTGTCAGCACTGGCTCCAGCAGTGTGACGAGAGGGAGCATAAATACAATGGAGGAAACGGCAGTGTGAACGGAGCTCCTCTTAAGCATGAGCCTAGTAAGTATAGAGTTTGTGGGGGTCTCTGCTCATGTCAGGGGACACTGGGTGGGTCTCTTCAATTATAGGAGCCCTTCATGCACTAATGTCTGAGCAATTAACTGATCTGCAGGTTGATAAGTTAGGAGAAGAGAGAAGCTTATTTACCCCAATGGAACTGTTAAAACCAGTCAGGCGACTGAGGTTTCAACAAGAATTCCTGTGGGGAGAGAAAAGCTGTCCCCCAAATTTCCCAGTGAAAGGCCAGACGATAACAATTGAAGTCCTCCGGGTTGACAGCAGTATCCCTGACCAACTACATAAGGCTGAGGGACCCCAGGTTGGCAAGAGGGTGAGTGGGTTGCCTAAAGCCATGCTTAGTAAAGATACAGTGAGTTTTACTAGGCAGTCACCGCTAGTACAAGAAAGTCTGCAGGTGCAACTATAGGACGCCATACATCTAGACCTATCTCATCTTTACAGACTTTCTTTAATATTGCTGGCGGCTGAACCTTGCCTAGCAGCGTCTCAATGTCAGAAGGAATACAACTCATAGAAAGTATGAATGGACTGTTGAAGTCTGGAGAAAAAGAGACGTCAAAAGAAAAAGATAGCCCTTCGAAAGTAGAGTTGCAAGCGGAGGACCCCATGTCACCAGGAGTTGGTGAGCACAATCATGATCCCTTAAAGTATGCCTGCCAATGGGTGTGAATAGCCAGGGTTATGCAGTGATTGGAGAAAGTGAACTCCCGGTCCTAAATAGATTAGAAGTGTCACGAGAAACTAGTGAGAGGGTTTCTTGTACATTAAATTTCCTAAAGTGCAAGTGCAAAAAACGTTTTAACATCACTGTTGGTTGCTAAACAAACCCAGAGAGAGCATCATTCAACTTAATCTGAACAATCCCTCAATAACTGTGCATTATCTATGGACCATACTACTCCTCTGTCAAAGTAGATTTATAAATTGGAAAAAAATGGTAATTGCAATTTCTTACAACTCAGCCACCTAGATTATAACAGCTATTTAGACAGTGCAAAGATTAACCACTCAGTACTGTCACAATTATGATAGTAGCCCTCAGGTGTCTTGTGGATATAATGCGACGGGTCAGGATTAGCCATGTTCTCCTGATGTCAGTGTATCTTGGACAGAAGAATAAAACATGTTCTTTTGTTTCAGGGCTAGCCGAACATGATGGACAGATAGGAGGGTTGCTACTGCCAATCCATCTACTGCAAAAACCATTTATTTGCAAAATACCTTAACTAAATTCCCAAAACAGAGATTTTGCTTGGGTGGTTCTATACAATTTAAGAATTACTCACAGTTCATGTTGTATTTAAAGTCTAAGACGTTCCTGTTAACTCACCCACAGTATTGTGATTCAACGAATATCCACTGATATGATGCCACGATCTCTTGTTAAGTCACAAAAGTATTATTCAGAATGCTTTCAAGGCTGGACCAGATTTCACTCATACTCAGTATGAACAGCCATTTGTTGACATGTTTGAGCCAGTGTACACTCCTTTTAATGTGTGCAATCACATCGAGAATTGATTGTCTCGGGGAGTGGAGAATTATTGGACCAAACTCTGATCCAGTAAGCTAGAGGTTTAAATGCTACCACATGCACTATGTTTTTAAGACCAAGGTTCAAGCAAATGGGGGTTAATGGTGCATTCCAGTGTAAACCGAGTGCATAAAGATGTTCTCAGTTTTTTCGATGGCCCCTACATGGTTCGATCAGCATAGCTCTGCACTGTACAGCACGGCTCAGAGAACCTTAGCCCTATAGATTTAAGTGATTGGAGCAGCTGGCCTGAAATTTAAAGATGTCAGCTTTTTGTTTAGGGGGAGCTTACATTTTGGAGAGTAAGCTGGCTCTTAGAGATTTGTGGGACCCATGATAAAGTATTTAAGAACCTAACCCCTATATAATCAATTTGCTTTACTTGTTCCAAATAGGTGCCAACCAGTTTAACCTTGCCTCTGAATGACTTATGTGGGTTGTAGATCATAAATTTAGTATTGACGATGTTTATTGCCAACCCAAAATCCCCACAGGATACTAGGGACCGGTCCAATAGGATTTGAAGCCCCATCGGGGTCTTAGATACAAATAGGGTGCCATCAGCGAATCGTAGAGAAGCAAATGTGTGAGCAGTGAACTTTTGGGGAAGGGTTTTGGGGTGTCACCATTGCAGTCAGCTAGAGTCTCAATCAGCCTGTTAATGTATAGGGTGAACAGAGATGGTGCCAGTACACGTCCTTGCCACACCCCTCTGTTCACCGCAATGCACTATCCCTTTCTCCCCATCTTATTTCGCCATAGTTATTCTTGCGGAGCCTGTTTATTATTTGTAGTAGGTAACTATGAACCCCTAACTACTGCAGAACTGCCACATTTTTTCTCTGGGTATGAGATCAAATGTGGTACAGAAGTCCGTGAACACTACATATGTGTTCTCGTTTGATAACTACGTTTTTCCATAGTATAGTTAGAAACATAAATAATTGCTCAGTAGTGCCTACGTTCTCACTGAACCCTACCTGAAAGGGTGACACAAATCTGACCCTTCTTAATCCAATCTTATAGTCTCGCTAACAAGTGCCTCAAAAATTGTCTCTGTGAGATATCGATCAGGCTAATGGGCCTATGGTTCATTGGTTTACTTTTATCTCCCTTTATCTCCCTTCTGGTATACTGGTACTACCTCTGCTCCCAGCCCCGAATCCGGTACCTCTGCACCCTTTTAAATGGCATTAAAACCTAGGTTTAAAATCACACTCCACACTTAACGTTCTGAAGAAAGGAGACCACCTGGAATTTTGTCTAAACCCGGTGCATTAACCCTTTGTAGGGTTGTAAGCGCTATCTTGGTTTCCTCCAGGCAGTCAGGCCTATGTCCTAAGTGTCTCTGTGCCTGTCTCTACAGGCTAGGTTGCTTAACCCCTTCCCAGTGTTTGCCTGTTTGGCACAGAGCAAGCTAAAATGGTTTACCCAAGTCTGGGGTTGTATGTGTCATTCTTCTTCTATAATGTGGCTTCTAGGCCCCTTTGCTAAAATGTGCCAGAACTGTGTACCGTCGTTGGTTTTTGCTGCAGAAATGATATCTCTCCGTAACCCCTCTTCCAAGTTCCTTTTTGCCTCTTTTTGGGCTGTTTAATATAGTTTTCTTTTTAAGGCCGCAGTATCCCTACAGCCATTTTCATGCCACCCATCAACTCCACCCTTGCAGTGTTCTGCAAACCATTCTACTATGTTGTTGCTTATCACCTTACTCGTCCTACCTTTGAATTTTTTTTTTTAAATCTTTCCAGGTTATCCACTAAATGTATTTTGAAACCGTTGTGCCTTGCCTGCATGCTCGCTCATATTGTCTAATGCTTGCACTAAGATAGTGTGTATTTGTGCAAGAGTGTCATCTCTCCTCTCAATCGTGGGCCCCCTCAACCCTCCTTCTGTTGTTACTGAGAACGATTGGGTTACTTAGTTTATCCTCTGGTTGGGGCTGAGGAGAACTAAGCATATGATCCAATTCTAATATTCATTGTATTGTGAACGCTATCTATCCTTTCAGTTACCCTCATATCAATCAAGCTACACCAGAGAAAAATATCCAAAAATGTGATCTATTCTGGTTCTACAGGTACCCCTTTTCTAGGTGCGTCTAAGTCCCTTATTAGATATTGAATGCCCATACCAGGCTCGAAGACTGTACTTAAGAGTAAATGATGCTGTTTGGAAGGCTGCTTACGAGTTTCTAGCAGCACCAACGTGGCTCAGGCTTGGGATTCCCAATTCCTCACCCTACTCACGGTGACATGTAACATCAGTTCAAGAGGTTCATAAGAAGTGTTCAGGTCTCTGCAAGTATTAGTTGACTAGCGCCCTCAAACCTTTCTAGGAAATCATCAAGGGCTGTTATAGTGGGAGATTCTTGATTCTGCGAAGAGAATCTGTTATAGATTTATAGATATTGACCAGAAGGACTGACTGTTTCCCATTTAGACTTTTAACACTCACAGGCAATTGCTCCCTCGATTTGGGTTTCCAATTTTTTAATGGTACATTTGTAGTTTATGTTAACCCAAATAATGAGACCCCCTGCTGGCCGACTGGCCGGTGACAGGGAGGCCTCTACACCAAAATTTGTAAAGCCCACCCTGTGGCCCACGTCTCCTGGAGAAGGCATATATTGAAGCTGTCCATAAAGTTCCCACATTCCTCGCTGTTAAGTTTGAACTTAAGGCCTGTTGTGTTACAGAACAATATCTACAGTTTGTTGGTGTTCCCTGGGGTTGTAAGCTATGTACGTGCTAGGGAATGTCTCCCCTTGTCACTAGGACAAATCTGTAATTCCGTTTCTGTAGGTGCACTTGGGCAAGAGCCTCCCTCATTGGGCTAAACTTAGTGCATGGGGGTTGGAGTCCCTCTTATCTTCATGTACTACCACCTTCTGCCTCCACATTGAACTGCCCCTATTTGTAACCACTTTCAGCATTGTCATTTTGGTTGGCCGAGTGCTTAGTACTTCCCGAGTCAAATGCCCCTGTCCTTTTAAAGTGGATCTTAGATCTGTTGAGTGGTGAGTTGTGTTGGTCCAAGTTTACTAGTTCGTCTCCGAGATTTCCATTGGCTAACTCAAGGGTAATGTAGTCAAATTCATCATTACAATGGCACCATCTTGTGGCTACTATGTCTATTGTTATAATTGAATGGCATTGCCTAATTTGCCTAATCCAGTGAGTGACTTTATTGATTAAAACCTCGCTGTTTTCTTTTGTAGAGGGCGAGATTTTGGGTACATTTGTCATGTAAATTTTAATACTACCACCTCCTGGATTGTTCACATGGCCAGTTTGAGACATTATTTGATCTGGTGTCTCCAGGAAAAGTATGAGGTTGGTGTCTTAAAAGTGCCTTGATAGAATCCCCAGGAGCTACCGTGGTGCATGGATGTGTTTGGTCCAGAGAATGTGAACTGGAGAGTCTGTAAACTGAATAACTTGGGCCAACTTCACCACGTGGAACAGCAGCTCTTTCTGTCATTACGCTATTAATATATTAGGCGCCAAGTTATGCTATCCATGATGTTTTGTGTTTCGTTCATTAAATGTCAAGTTTACAATAGAGGTCAGTCTAGGGAACGCATGTTTGGTGCGTTGCATGATGTATTACTGATTGACCTTGCAGCAGTATCTTGAGAAAGCAACGTTGACGTATATATCTGAAATAAACACAAAGTGATAGATTCCTTACCTTAGAATTACCCCCAGGCGTCAGACTGGATGCGGAAAGTTTTCGGCAGCAGTACCCCTGTGCGTCGGAAGGTGGCGTTGTGCGGCTCCGTGTCCGTCACTGGCGTTGTGGTCGCGGAGATGTTGCAGCAGCTACATATACACCGCTCTCGCATGCTGACATCAGTTCTTTCTTTTTCCGCGCCAGCAATCACAGATCCGGAGGGACCGGTACCCCCAGGCACTTTTTTTTAGGCCCATTTTGTCTCTGTTTATCGAGTCTATCGACTCCTGGTGCTGTAGGGCTACCCGGTTTCAAGTCCTGTGAGGACTGTCATCGCATGTCGGTGACAGACCCTCACCGTGTGTGTGTCTACTGCCTGGGGCGCGACCACGACCCCAAGTCATGCCCCGACTGCCGGGCCATGGTGCCGAAGACTTTGTGGGACAGGTCCCGAAAGTTGCTTGAAGTCCGGCAGTCGGCTAGGCTCCGTTCCAGATCCCGGTCCCATAGGAGTTCGAGGGACCGGTCGCGGAGCCATCACCATTGTTCATCGGGATCAAAGTCTTCGCAGTCGGGGTCAGGTAAGGCGAAGCATCACAAGAAGTCGAAGAAGCGCCGTCGCTCTCTGGCTTCCCATCGCACGACGCGGCTGAGGGTGTGGGTGGTGCCTCCCCCGCGGCTCCGGCGGAGCCTACCAGTCGCTGCCAGTCTGCCCGCCATTCCCGGGTCAGTCAGCGACTCTGGCCCAGCTGCAGGAATTTCTGTCAGCCAAGGCTCGCCTCTTAGGGCCATCTTGCCCCACCGGCGCGCCTTCGAGCCCTGTGGGCCCTCGCCCTTTACTGTCGTCGCCTCTGGTTCCGGCATCGCTGTCGGCTCCGACCCTGGTGCCGCAGGGCCCCCAAGGATCCAGACCTGGATCCCGGTCTACGCCGGTTGACCTTGTGACATCTCCACCGACGTCGACCCCACCGCCACCACCTCCGACGTCGCCCGTGCCCAAGGACAACGTTGTCCCCGGTTTCAGCCCTGATGTGGACACTGTGCCGGAACGGCGTCACTCGACGCAGATTCCGATGCCGATGTGGCCTTTCTACCCCTATGTCCAGCCTCCTTATTTTCGGCCTGTTCATCTACCTTCGGAGGAAGGGGAGGACTGGGCGACCTCTGAGGACCCTCTCACAGCACAGTGTGAGTTTGACCCGGACTGGGCAGAGGAATTTGGGGATACCAGCGGTCTTGACACCTCTCCTGATTTTGGCATGCTAACTCCTCCTACTGTGGCTACGGAGGAGGGTGCGAGTTACGCAGTGGTGTTGCGTAGAGCGGCCGAGGCTCTCCTCCTCGAACACCCTACGGGGGCAGTCAGGACTGACCTCCTGACAGACGTGCTTCAGCCGGCGGCTACCTCTGCGGAGCCACTGCTGCCTTTTAATGATGTACTTTCTCACGTTCTTTTGGGCACCTGGTCCAGGCCCAACACAGGGGCTCCTGTGGATAGGAACCTTTCCGACGCTATCGCCTGTCCCCAGGCACCGCCATTTTCCTTTCCCAACACCCCACCCCTGAGAGCTTGGTTGTCCAAGCCACTGCGTCCCAAAGCGCATTCCCTTCCGCACCCACGGACAGGGAATCCAAGAAACTGGAACAGTTTGTTAAGAAGATTTTTTCTCCCGCCAGTTCAGGGCTGCGGTCTGTGAACACTGCATGCCTCTTTGGCCGTTATTCCCATTCTGTGTGGCATACGGTGGCGCAAGTGCTGCCTCAGTGTCCTGAGGAGGCCCGGACAGTGCTCTCTCAAGCTATTGATAAAGGGAGAGATGCGGCAAAGTTCACAATTAGATGTGGTCTTGACACCACCAACTCCGTGGGCAGGGCGATTTCCAAGACAGTTGCGCTCTGCCGCCATGCCTGGCTGAGGACTACTGGTTTCTATGGGGATGTCCAGAAAACGTTGATGGACATGCCCTTTGATGGCGTTCACCTTTTTTCCATCCCAATGTAAAGCGCTCTGATAACCTTCGGATCTTGTTTGTGCTATATAAAACTTCATAAATAAATAAAGCAGACCGTGCGCTGGAGCGCCTTAAGGACTCTCAGGCTACGGGCAAGTTCTTGGGCCTTTCCGCCACATGCCCTCCTCTTCCTTCTGCTTTTTGCTCATTTCATGGCCACGGAAGGGGTGCCCCACACGTTCGCTTCAGAGCCACAGGCCTGCGCAGCAACAGTCTCAGCACGGCCGCAGACGTGGGATCCGCCGCGGCGGGTCAGGGGGCCAGCAGCCAGGTCAGTTCACCTCCACTCCCACCACCACTGCTTCCAAACCTTCCTAGTCCGGTCTTTCAGGCCCATCAAGCGCCAATGGGCGGCAGGATTCACCACCACCTCCTCCCCCACTCACTTAAGACAGGTGGGCTTTACAAATAGTCTAAAGGGGCTACTTCCTCCCCTTCGAGACTACCCCTCCAGCCATGCCACCCCAGTACCACTGCATGTCGGGGATCACTTGGCACTTCTTCACCAGGAAGTCGTGGCCCTCTTGGCCAAGGGGGCCATTGAGCGTGTTCCTGCGCCAGAAGTAGGACGTGGTTGTTATTCCCAGTACTTTCTGGTGCCCAAGAAGGACAAGGGCCTGCGTCCTCTCTTGGACCTTAGGGACGTCAATCGCTTCCTCCGGAAGAGAAGTTCAAGATACTAACTCTGGCTCAGGTCTTTTCTGCCCTCGACCTTGGAGACTGGATGGTAGCGTTGGACCTGCAGGACGCGTATTTCCACATTCCCGTCCTGCCGGCCCACAGGCGTTACCTGCGGTTCTCGGTATGGCACAAGCAATTTCAGTTTACCTTGCTCCCCTTTGGCCTTACCAGTGCCCCTCGGGTGTTCACGAAAGTGATGGCGGTGGTCGCAGCTCATCTGCGCAGATCAGGGGTTCCAGTCTTCCCCTATCTCGACGACTGCCTGTTGAAGGCGGGCTCGCCCCAGACAGACGTCTCCCACTTCCAGACTTCGGCTGACCTCCTGCCTATGCTAGGGTTCTCCATCAATGTGCCGAAGTCGCACCTGATTCCCTCTCCGAAGCTCCTCTTTATCGGAGCTGTTCTGGAGTCCAGGATATTCAGGCTATGATTCTGATCTTTCAGCCTCTATCCTGGGTTTCGGTCAGGATAATCCTGAGGCTGCTGGTCCTTATGGCCTCCTGCATCCTGCTGGTCACTCATGCCAGATGGCATATGCGGGCTCTGCAGAGGGACCTGAAGTTCCAGTGGGCGCAGCATCTGGGGAACCTATCCGATTACGTCCAGATCTCGGAGGGCACTGCCCAGCAGCTACAGTGGTGGCTCACGAACCGGCATTAGGACCAGGGCAGATCCTTCTTCCTTCCCCAACTGGAGCACACAGTAGTGACGGACTCGTCCCTTCTGGGATGGGGGGGCCACATGGGAGAGGTGGAGACCAGAGGCCTCTGGTCTCTAGCGGAGCCCAGGCTCCCATCAACCTTCTGGAGCTTCGGGTGATCCGACTTGCACTGAAGGCATTCCTTCCCTCTATCAAGGAGAAAGTAGTGCAGGTGTTCAGACAACACCACCGCCATGTGGTACTGTAACAAACAGGGCGGGGTGGGGTTGTGCACCCTATGTCAGGAGGCTCTGCGCCTCTGGACATGGCTGACACAGCAGGGCATTTCCCTGGTGGTTCAACACCTGGCAGGTTCACTGAACACCAGGTCGGACAAACTCAGCCGCAGGTGCCTGATGGATCAAGAATGGCGTCTTCACTTGGACGTGGCGCAAGGTCTCTTTCGAGCGTTGGTTAGATCTGTTCACCACTGAAGAGAACGCGTAATGTCAGCAATTCTGGGCGTTGGAATTTCCAAGGCGGCACTCTGTACGCGACACTTTTCATCGAAGGTGGAGTTGCGGTCTGTTGTACGCCTATACCACTTCTGCCCAGAGTGCTGAAGAAGATCAGGCGCGACCAGGCCCAATTCATTCTCCGGACTGGGCTCGAAGAGCTTGGTATCCAAAGCTACTCAGAATGTTATGTCATGTATTGGTTTTTGTTAAGCGCATATATCACCCTGAGGTCTCTTAGCGCTAGCCTGTATTCGGAAGCCAAAAGAATGAAGAGAAAGGGAAATCGTCGGGGGGGTAGGCCCAAAATAGCCAGGTTTTGAGAGACTTACTGAATTTCTTATGACTGATTTCAATGCGAAGAAGGTGCAGAGGCAAGGTGTTCCATATCATGCGGTCAAGTTGGGAAAACGATCTTCGAGACAGTTAGAAGTTGTTTACTGGCAGATCGAAGATTTCTAGCTGGCTGATGTCTTTTCAGTATGTTAGCTAGATAGAGTGCGCCTGGTCTGTTAAAGGTTTTATGTACCAGACAGCAGATTTTAAAGTTGATCCACTTCCTGATTGGGGGCCAGTGAAGGGTCTTCAGGTTGGGAGGGGAGGGGGAGGGGGAGGGGGAGGTCTGGAACTAGTCTGGCCACTGTGTTCTGCGGGACCTGGAACTTGGTTAAGTGTTCTTAGTTTATGGATGCTAGTAGAGTGTTGCCATAGTCCAGGTGGCTTATTATTAATCCCTGCACTAGTGGCATGTGAGAAGACTATGGGACCCATTTAAAGATTTTGGGGAGACTGCGCATTAGTCCATAGCACGTGCGAGCTTCATGATTAACATGGTCTGACATAGAGAGTTTATTGTCAATTAGCACTCCTAGATTGCGGGCTGCCGTCTTAGGTGATGGACATGTGCCTAGGGTGGAAGGCCACCAGTAATTGGTCCACAACTTTTGTGCATTACCGAAGAGCATGATTTTGGTTTTACTCGCGTTAAGTTGAAGATGATTGTTTATCATACAACTGTTTTTGTCTACCATGCATTGCTTTAATCTGTGTTTGGTATCGATGGGATCTGGTCCAAGGGTGATTAGCAATTGAGTGTTTTCCGCATACGACACTGTTTCAAAGCTGTGCGCTTTATTAACCTTGGCAAGGGGTGATACTTACAGATTAAAAAGTGTGGGGCTTAGGATGGATCCCTGGAGCACACCCTTGTCGATGGGCTGGCTACTGTAGGTAGAGGCACCTATTTGAACCTTGGATGTGCAGTCGGTCAGGTAACTCCTGAGCCAGCTCAGCGCTGTGCCCTCGACACCAAGCTCCCATAAGCGCTCCAATAGAATGCAATGGGAGATGGTGTTGAAGGCCGCTGACAGGTCGAGTAGGACCAAGATGGCAGATTGTCTGGCATCATGAGAGAGTCTGATGTTATCGACTATCTCCAGTAAGGCTGTTTCGGTGCTGTGAAAAGCCCGAAACCCAGATTGAGAGGGATCCAACAGGTTGTTACTTTCTAAGTGTTTAGATAGTTGATTGTGGACCAGTGATTCTAAGACTTTCCCGGAGAGAGGAAGGAGATAGATAGGTCAGTAGTTGTTGGGCTGCTTCGGGTCTGCAGTGGACTTTTTTGGGATGGGTCTGACTATGGCCTCTTTCCAGATTGTAGGCATAATAGACCGGGATAGTGAAAGATTGAAGAGTTTAGCTAGACTAGGAAAGAGTGCTGGTCCAATTTTGGACATAACCTGGGAGGAGACTGTGTCAGTAGGGGAGCCAGATTTGACCCTCGTAAGGGTGGATGATATGTCTTCCTCTGTGACTTTGTGAAATTCGTTGAGAATGTTGGGGAGCGGGAGGTGATTATCGGCGCGTTTTTCAGTTTGAGGTTTACTGGCTGTATGAGGGAATAGACTATGAATGTTGTTGTATTTTGTCTACAAAGAAAGATGAAAGTGAGTCAACCCATTCCTGTGAAGCGATCTGAGTTGGTAAACAAGAGCAGGGGTGGGTGAATTCTTTCCGTATTTTGTACAGTTCTTTGTGTGAGTTGGAGGCCTGAATGATTGTCACCTAAGTAGATCTTTTTAGCTGCGGCAATGTGGTCCATATAGCGCTGGTGTATTGTTTTGTAGTCTTGTCTATCTACTGCATTTTGTGAGTATCTCCACTTACGTTTGGCCGTTCTAACGGCTAGTTTGTCTATGTTTAGGTCTGGAGTGAACCAGGGGGAGAGTTTATGGGGGGGTTTGACTTTTTTTCTCAGTGCGATTCTGTCAAGGGTCTGGCAGATTGCTTTCTCTAGGGATTTGGCTGCCTCATTAGGGAAATCAAGTTCTTTTGGGGAAGGGAGGACAAAATGTGAGGAAAAGGAATCTAAGTTTATTTTATTCCAGGACCTGCTTACCATAGGTTCTTTCAGGGAGTCTTGCCGGGTCGGAATTCCCTGTATATGGAATTTTAGTAAGTGATGGTCAGACCATAGAACAGGAATTGGTGGGTGGGGAGAGTTGGTGAATAAATGGTCTAAGGTGTGACCTGCTATGTGGGTGAGACCAGTCACCAATTGATTGAGACCTAGAATGTTTCAGCTAGAAATAAGATTGTTTGAATGCGGGTCGGATAGGAGTTCCACATGGAAATTGAAATCCCCCAATCGGAGGAAGTTATCGGCGACCAGGGCATGTGGCGCGATCATCTCTGTTAGATGGCTGGAAAAGTGGACTTTATTGCGTGGGGGTTGATAAAGTAAGGCGCCTCTCCAAGACCCCTTGGTTAGACTATTTATTTTAAAAATGCAGATTTCACCCCAATCTATAAGAAGGGTGTCGGTAGTGTGTAATTTGGCATCTGATAGAGACTACTAGCCGCAGATTCCTTCACGTAGAATTATTCCCAGGCGTGAGACTGGATCTGGAAACTTTTTTTGCCACAGCATCCCTGCGCGTCGGGGGTGCGGTGACACCATGCGACTCCGCCCAGGCATCGTCCGCGTACGTGACGTCAGCGAGGTCACATAAGACCCGCCCCGGCGCACCTACGTCAATTTTTTCCTTTTCAGCGTGCAACGCGGATCCGGTCCTTGCTACGGGCCTGTTTCGGGCCCCTTTTTTCTCCATTCTCATTTGGTAGAACAGTGTGTGAATGCCTAGGGGCTTCAAAACTTGTACGTTTTGTGGGCGTCTTATGTTGGCGATGGACCCACACCTCATTTGTATGTGGTGTCTGGAGGAGGATCACAGCGATTCCAAAGGGGATGATGGATGGCATGGTGAGCAAAAAAACAATGGCTTTATGCCCAGATCTCTGTACTGGGGTGAATGTATGACATAGTTCTGCATTCTGTCCATCAACTGAATTTGCATTTGTCACCCGAGTGGGACCGGTATGCTCAGACGTGAGTCCCGTCCTCTCCATGCCACTGGAATCAAGCTATTCTGGCTGATAAAGGCTGAAACCGGTCCCAGGATGCTTGTTTCCAGTCCAGGGAGGACCTGGCTTGGCAGTTCGGGCTGGACTGTTCCCATGGGGCACAGGGTCAAGACTGATTTGCATATGGCAGCATTCAAACTGGAATGCATGGTGAGCAAAAAAACGATGGATTTAGGCCCAGATCTCTGTTCTGGGGTGAATGTATGACATTGTTCTGCATTCTGTCCATCAGCTGTTGTTTTTGCAGTGGTCACCCCGAGTGGGACGGGTATGCTCAGACGTGAGACCCGTGCTCTCCATGCCACTGGAATCAAGCTACCCTGGATGATGAGGGCTGAAAGCCCGAAACCGGTCCTAGGATGCTAGTTTCCAGTCCAGGGAGGACCTGGTTTGGCAGTTCTTGCTGGACTATTCTCATGGGGCACAGGGTCAAGACTGATTTGCATATGGCTGGGTTCAAACTGGAGTGGCATGGTGAGCAAAAAAACGATGGATTTAGGCCCACATCTCTGTACTGGGATAAATGTATGACATTGTTCTGCATTCTGTCCATCAACTGTTGTTTTTGCATTTGGAGGAGGATCACGGCACTACCGACTTTGCGAGGTCCATCAACAGTTGAAGACGAATTCGCTGCGGAAGCGCCGCATGAAACTTCTATTGGTGCGTCTCTCCAGGTCGACGTCCTCCCCTCGGTCTGCTTCGGTGGACGGCTTCAAATTCGGTCTTCGTCATTGCCCTTCTCCGATGTTACGTGAGCGTCGATCCCCGGTGGGTAAGTGTCGCAGTTTGTCCCCGGGGGCAGGGTTCCGGCCTACCAGGGCGTGGACTCTCCGCGGGTGATGCGGCCCCGCTTGTCGTCCTATCCACCGTTTCCCGGGTGTCGAGAGTCAAAATGGAGACATAAGCGGCGGCTTTGCAGGCCTCGCTGGCATCTTCCCCTCCTGGAGTGTCAGCGGACCCCTCGCCTTGCGCAGGGCCCTCCGCAGCAGCTTAGGCGCCGACTGGTTCGGATCCAGGCTTGGAGGGTGTGGTTCTGTTGGGGTGCAGCTCCGCTGGGGCACCTCCTTCAGGCCACGGCATGTCTGCCTTGCCGCGAACTCCTGCGGGAGTCCCTGTGGTGTCGCAGGAGGTCGCCGGGGCTCGGGTCCATCCCCGCGCCCCTCTTGGTCCTTTGACATGGTGGTCCTGTCTAAGGCCAAGGTGACTCTGCTACGGCGCCGGCAGTGGCTGGACCGTGCGAAGCCACAGGGGTCGGTGCATCCTCCTCGTCCCGCTCCGGGTCGTGGTCGGGTGCGGACCCATCTCTACTCACCGGACCCCTCTCGTCCCTCCCCACAGGCGGCTGCCTCGATCGAAGGGCAAGTTGGGGGTTGAATCGTCCCTGGCACCGCCTCATGGGTTGCCGAGCGATCTATGCCTCATTCTGGGCCGCGACTGGTGGAGGGCTTCATGCCACTCCCCAGGCCCGTCTCGTTCCCCCGCGCAGGTTATTACCAAGACGGGGGTCGGGTCAGCGCCGCCCTGGGACCTGTTCGACTCCAGCTCCGCTCCGGTCTCTTATCCGGTCTCCGGTGCGGGGTGCCTTGGAGGAACCTTGTCCAGCGATGCCGGATGTACCGACAACCTGCCTCAGGCAGCGGACTCTACGGCTCCTTCTTCTCCCTTTGATTGTAGCCTGTTATGCCATGCCTTGGCCGACTACCATCCAGAGGCTTTTGGCAGGCCTCCTCCCACCGCCTTATACCCCACCTCCTCTGTCCCCTCCTCAGTGACTCCTGAGTTGGGTTGATTCTGGCCCTTTTTAGGCCAGCGGTTCTGGCTGCAGTGTGTGTGTTTTCTGGCCTATTGCGTCCTTCCTTGGGACTTGCCTTTTTGGCTGCTGGACGGCCCCTTTGTTGATTATGTGTGTTGCAATTGTTGCGCAGACTTGGCCCTGAGATTAGGCCTTCTGCTGCTTGGGCTGCTTGTCAAGCCTGTCGCGTTGTTGTTTTTACCCATGGCTCTTTTGTTTTTTCCTCTGCTGCAGAAGATTTTTCCAAAGAGGGTTCCTATATTGGGACTTACCGTACCCTGGGTAGCTGTCATATGGTTTGTGCTATGCTGGAGGGTTCTGGTCGCCTTCGGGTGCCTGTTCTCCATGGCGTTTTGTGGGTTGCTTGCGCCTGGAGGTCGTGTGCGCGGCAACTCGTAGTGGCGTGCCTGGGCATCTCCTCCTCTTCCTGCTCCTGCCCTGAGTTGTGGGATGATCTATGTTCTCCCTTGCCAGGTGACGCCTCCTCGGCCTTCCTGGGGCCTCGGGCCGGTTCTTCTTGCTTCTAGCGGTTCTTCTTGCAGCTTTGACTGCCGGCGCTGTTCTGGCTGGCAGGTTACCTCCACCTGGAGTGGGTTTGCCTTCTTTCCCTCGCTTCCTTGGGTCTTCTATGCTTCTTCTCCTTCCTCCTCCCCCCACCCTCCCTCTAGCTTGGCATTGGGCGGGAGCTGTGTTGCCTTTGGGGTAGTGGGGTGCTTAGCCTCTCTGGCCTTACCCTTGGTTCCTCTTCAGCCTTCTCTCCTACCTACATCCTTTTGGGGTCGGTGGGGGTCTGCTTACGGGGGGGTTCCCCTTGCCTGGCAGGGACGAGGTATCACCTGGTCCGCAGATCTGGTTCCCTGTGGGGCCCTCTGTTCTGTATCGGCTGGTGGGGTCCTTTCGCAGTCACTCCCTCCCAGGGGGTTTTGCTAGGGTATCCATTCTACATGAAGGAATCTGCGGCTAGTAGTCTCTATTAGAGTACGAGTTACTTACCTTCGGTAACGATTTATCTGGTAGAGACGATTCTAGCCGCAGATTCCTTCACGGCCCACCCTTCCTCCCCTATTCTGCGAGGAATCTTAGGTTGGTCTTCGGTACACAACTCCTGGTGGGGGGCTGTGTCTCCTGTGAGTGCCTTCTTTGATCTTGACGGGTGGCTCCGTCTGAGGGCGATTTATTCCTCCTTGGTTCTTTGGAGGATGGGGTTCCGGTGCCCTGCTGCTCTGGCTACTCCCGGTTTGGGGGAGGATTGCTTTCTATCCCTATCCTCCCTCTCCTCCCTTCCTTCCAGTGCTATCCTTTGATTAAGGGTCATCTGGCCATGTCTTGCCCTTGTCTCTTGTGGGTGGTTGCCCTCTATGTTCGGGTGGCTTGGAGGTTTGTTGTCCCTGTCTGTCTCAGGACTGACCCCTTTCCTTGCTCAGGATGTGGGTGGTAGGTTTACTACGTGTGCCATGACTTTTACGCATGTTCTTTGCCTCTGGGACACAGCGATGGGAGGCTGTCTATGTGCTGGCAGGGTGACTGGGCAGGGTTCTGCTTGTTCTTTGTTCTTTCTTCCTTCCTTGCCTTGGGTTCTGCAGTGTGACACTACTGTGGGTGGTGGTGTTAGACACCGCTTCTTTCCAAATGTTCTGCTTTTCGCACACAGTTCCCATGCTTCCAAAATTTTTTGTCTGGTGGTTCCGCGTTGTGGTGCAGAAAAGTTCTCCGAAGAAAACTGACGTAGGCGCGCCGGGGCGGGTCTTATGTGACCTCGCTGACGTCACGTTCGCGGACAACGCCTGGGCGGAGTCGCATGTTGTCGCCCCGCCCCGCAGGGATGCTGTGGCAAAAAAGTTGCCGGATCCAGTCTCACGCCTGGGAGTAATTCTACGTGAAGGAATCTGCGGCTAGAATCGTCTCTACCAGATACATCATTACCGAAGGTAAGTAACTCCTACGTTGGCCCTAAAAGCTATGGCTATGCTTCCACCACTTTTATCATTTCTATCCAATCTGGTCACTGGTAATCTTGGGGGAGGGCTATAGAGATGTCAGATTGAGAAGACTCATGGAGCCATGTCTCTGTGACAAAAAAGAGGTCTGGTTTCTCGGAGTCTAGTAAAGTCCAGATTTCTAAGGCGTGTTTTGGGAGAGAGTGAGTGTCGCAGTATATCCCAGTTAGGTTGTTGTGGTTTGAGGAATTACTAGGGCTTACTGTTGAGGAGTACTGGCCATTGTCTGAGGAGTTAAGTTATTGTGAATCGTGGGACTCTCGGCCCATTGAGAGAGGGTGATGCCTTCCACAGGGGGAGATGTTTTGTTGAGTGAGTGAGTATGACGATCGATCCACCGATCAAATTGCCTCTTCGGGAGGATCTACTGTTGCAGCAGCAGGGAACGGTCCTCCACCCGAATACACCAGTCTCCACCTCTTTGCGTGGTGATTGAGCGGCGGCAGTTGATTTCTTTAGACTTGCCACCTGAAGTCTGTGATGTCATTCTGGCAGCCAGGCGTCCCTCCACTAAGTGGGTATACGCCGGCAGGTGGCATACATTTGTGGGATGGTGCACAGCAAAGGCTGTGGATCCCCTTTGTGACCCTCTTTCAGAAGATCTACTGTTCCTTCTTTCTTTGACCCAGCAGGGCTCTATCAAGGGCTACCTTTCTCTTATTTCGGCAATTCTCAGGCTCCTTGATCAGCCCTCTTTTTAAGTCCCCTCTCATAAATAGATTCCTCAAAGGCATTACACACCTTTTTCCTCCTATTCCTTTCGTGATGCCTCAGTGGGACTTGAACCTGGTTCTTACATACTTAATGTGTGCTCCCTTTGAGCCCCTTCACAACTGTCCTCTTTGTCTCTTGACCTTAAACACTGCCTTCCTGGTGGCCATCACCTCCGCTAGCCGAGTGAGCTCCTGGCTCTTTCTTGTACACCTCCTTTTCCATCTGTCCATCCGGACAAGGTTGTGCTCAGAACACGTCCATCCTTTCTGCCAAAGGTTGTCACTGCCTTTCACTTCGGGCAGACCATCACTTTGCCCACCTTCTTTCTGCATCCTTCCAGAGAGGAAAAGAGGCTCCACCGTCTGGACCCAAAACGTGCGCTCTCATTTTACCTGAACCGCACACAACAGTTCCAGGTGGATGACCAGCTCTTTGTTGGCTACGTTGGCTTCAAGAAAGGTCGGGCCATACACAAGCGGACTATCTACTGCTGGGTTGTCTTGTGTATTAAAGCCCGTTGTTCTCTGGCTAAAAAGGAGCCTCCAGTGGGGCTGCGCACCCATTCCACCAGGGCGACGGCTACCACTACAGTATTGGGACGTGGTGGCCTCTTACAAGACATCTGTCAGGCAGCTACATGGGCCTCGCTGCAACTTTTACTAAGCACTATTGCCTGGACAGCTAAGTCCAGAGAGACAGCTTCTTTGGCCGTTTTGTTCTCCCTGACTTTCTGGTGTGATCTTGGTTCACAGATCCAGCACCGGGGTTGGTATTGCTGGGGTATCGATTCTAAGGTAAGGAATCTATCACTATGTGTTTCATTCAGATAAACAAGTTAGTTACCTCTGGTAACGATATATCTGTAAGAAACATTAGTTAGTGATAGATTCCTTACCGCCCCACCCATCCTCCCCGTTCTGCGAACTGATTTCTAAGGTTAAGGTCATCCCTTTCAGGGCCCTAGTTTAAATGCACCAGTGGTCAGTATCTTGCATGGCTCTGCGTTCCTGGCGCAGAAAGCCGTGTACAGAACTGACAGCGCACGAGGGCGGCCTCTAAGTAGCTGACGCAACGTCATCTCAGCGACCACGACGCCAACGATGGACGCGGAGCCGCACAACGCCACCTTCCGACGCGCAGGGGTACTGCTGACGCCGGGGGGTAATTCTAAGGTAAGGAATCTATCACTAACTAATGTTTCTTACAGATATATCGTTACCGAAGGTTAGTAACTTGTTATTTATAGCATAGTGCTTTGGCTGTGGGAATACGTTTTATCTTTTTCAGTACACGGTCTGCATTTCTTTAACTAAAACACTTGAAGGAAGCGTTAAGTGGTAATTGTTAAGCTTTACGACAACCATGCTCCGTATGTGGATGGACCGCGATATAACAGAGGCGGAAGCACTGTTCACAGAAGGGCAGCTCAGATCGTACGACCAGTTCACAGAGGACTACGAACTACCTCGGGACAATTCTTAACCTACCGACAACTCATAGAACATTCTCGGCCACACTCCGACCTTTCCACAGGCGAGCCAGCGACACACCCGGTCATTCACACAATTCTCCATAAGGGTACAGGCCGACACCTAGTGACATGGCTATATAAATCCATAAGAGAACTTACACATAAACCATTGCTTACCAGATGCTCACTTTCACCATATGTTCTGGAGCTGCCCCACCCTACGACCGTACTGGTCTGTAGTCCTTGAGACACTTAAAGAACTCACAGGAGACTTTTCCTTGTGACCGGGAGCAGTGGATTACCGGCCGACACCGCCAAGACTCTTTTGCCCACCTTTCAAGCGCTGGAGCGCTGACAATCCTGTTGGACCCTGCGAGATGCCACTACCACCCGCGCCGCCGCCTCGGGACCACGAATCCCGGCTGCCTCAGCGGCGGCGCGCATCACTGACGCGATTACAGCGCCAGGAGGGTCTACAAAGCCACAGACCCCTCGGTGGAGCGGGGGAGACTTTTCCTTGTGACCGGGAGCAGCGGATTACCGGCCGACACCGCCTAGACTCTTTTGCTCACCTTTCAAGTGCTGACAATCCTGTTGGACCCTGCGGGACGCCACTACCACCCGCGCCGCCGCCCCGGGACCACGAATCCCGGCTGCCTCAGCGGCGGCGCGCATCACTGATGCGATTACAGCGCCAGGAGGGGCTACAAAGCCACCAATCCCTCCGGGACGCACGCGGGACGCCCGGGGCGAAGCCCGGGCAAAGGGCGGGCCCTCTGTGGCCAGAGGAGGCTGGGCCGGGCCACCCCCCTAAAACATCGGGCTCCTCATATACCATTGAGCAGGTGACATTGATACATATCTGTAATTAATTGCTTAAGTTTGCATTGACTGCCGGACACGGCTGGACGCTGTTGTTTGTGGACCCCGATACTTTATATACCTATGCCCAAACTAGACTATGGCCCTCGCAACTGATAATGGGGGATCCCTTCCACCAAAATCTAGTGGGGTGAGCTTCGCTGGGACACTAGACGGTTACTTTACCAGGGCGGTAGCCGTCCTGGAACGAGAAATTGCCTTTGCTGAGGAAAGATTATCTTCTGAATTCCTCAATGCTAAAATCATCATTGGGCAGTATCTTGAACAGTGTAACCCCCAAAAGGCGGATTAGCCAACATCTTACCGACCTAGGACTACCAGATACTAGTACCGTCTCGGAAGATCATAGTATCATTACACTGGGGAATAGCACACAGGACAGTATAACCGGTAACGCCCCCCCAATAATGACCAAAGTACCCCCAATAGTGGACACAATGTTGACCCGCAGTAAACAACTAGGGAAAAGAAAACGGTGCGGGGGTGTACTAAGATGCAGGTGGGCCAAAATTCCAAAGCTTGTGACCAAGAACATCCACTCCCCGGGAACTAATAGCAAAAATCAAGTTACCATTCTGCATATCACCGCCCCAGCTCCGCCTAACATCAGGGATCACCCCCCGCCAAAAAGTCCGTTACCGACCACTCAGGGAGGGGATAGCTTGCTCGCACAGGTAGAACACCTGGTAAGGACATTTACACTTCCACTCCTAGAGAGACTTAGAGTGGTTAGCGCAGGCTTAGACAAGTTACAGCAAACCACCATAGATAACAATCACATGCTGCAAGAGTTGGTGGGCAGTAAGAGGTTGGTAGGAGAAGTACAACAACTAAGTTTGGGGAATGGTACAAACAAATCATCTAGCCCACCTACCAGCCAACCCCTAATAGCAACATCACCCAGAAACCTGGACACGAGGGATACTAATCTAGCCAAAAACAAGGGCAGCCCTGAAACCCTCAGTGGCAATAGCAAAGCATCTGAGGGGCCTAGATCATTCCAAGTAGAGGTCCCACATTTAGCCACACAGTCCCAAGGACTCACACAGCCCATCCGCATGATTCAAGGTGTGGGTAACAGATCTACTCTTGACCTACCTCCCCAGAGTGCCCCTTTAGTAATAGTACTGGGGAATGTTCCACCTTTGCCATAGGGGGGGAAGGGAGGACTATGCACAGCTCAAAAACAAAGTTACCCTCTGGCTAGCAAACAACACTTACAATGGCCAAAAAATAGGGCATAACATAATCATGGCACGTCGAGTATCATGGCCGGGCCGTACCAGGAAATGCAGAGATGGCGACTGCCTAGTAGTAAATTTTAACAGCACTCTACCGGTAGAAAGGATCTTGAAGGAGGCAGAGACATGGACTGCATTGAGGGGATATGGTATAGAAATGCTACCCCTGGGGTTCTTTTATAGACCAGGGCAAGCACGAGCTAACAACAATAGAACTAGGAGGTATCCCATCATAGGTAGTAACGGGACAGACGGGTGAAACACAATCCCTGTCAGGTCATTTAGGGGGGAAACGTGGGGCAGACCGGAAACTCTATCACACCTGGAGGCCACAAATAGATTTAACATCCTCTCAGGTCTAAATGACTGCGACTGACTGAGTGTACCCAACGCCCACCCCTCACCCTTCGATGGCCCTGACTCTAATTCCGACTGTCCCGCATCACCCAGTGGCAGCGAGGCGTTACGCGCCGGCGCTGCCCTGGATAATGTGGGCTCAATCTGTACATTAAAAAGAGAGGAATTCACCGCTATTACAGCCTGGTCTGATAGATCTGTTGAAAATGCTGGGGCAAACATGGAGGGTAACTTAGTCTGTAATATACTCTCTTGGAATATAGCGGGGCTAGCAAGCAAGATCTCAGACCCCTTATGGATTCAGTTTGTGAAACACTATTCCATCATTTGTCTCCAGGAGACTTGGGTAACTGATTGTAACCTCGCTATGGAGGGCTTTAAATCATTCTTTGTCCCGGCATCACGCTCTAGAAGCGGGCGGGCTTGTGGGGGCTTAGTCATCTTTTTTTCCCTGGCATTAAGATGCAGTGGTAAGGTCCTTCCCTCA